>NC_036655.1:191668-388672 GCF_002806865.2 Cucurbita pepo subsp. pepo | reverse complement strand
TTTTTTTTTTTTTTTTTTTTTTTTTTTTTTTTTTTTTTTTTTTTTTTTTTTTTTTTTTTTTTTTTTTTTGAGAAAAAGGGTACGTTAAACATTTTTCAACTTTGATGAAAGAACCAAGTTGAATGGATTATGTTGAAAAAATATGAAAGTCCGAAGAAATTAGGAAAGATCCCAATTTCCAAAAAAAAAACGAAGGAAATCTTAGAATTTTGAAAATTTTGTTGTTTGAAATTCATATGCAGATGCCTTCATAGGAGATCGAACTCTTGTTACACGTGCGTGGTGAGTTGTTTTTGCCTGTGAGAGGTAACTTCGTGTGGCCACGTGAAGGAACGTGTGCAGGCCGTGTGACAAGTGCGTGGTAAGTTGTTTTTGCCTTTTTGATCTCCATTAGAACTTTTGGTATTACTTTCCGTAGAACTCTCCGTTCTAATTAAATCACTTCCATCCGTGCTAGTTCTTATACTGGAACTCTCACTTTCACTACTATTTCCATCCTCTCCCTTCCGGTCGAGCACTTCGTTCTTCTCCCTTCAACTTTTTCCTTACGAACTTTGACAGTTATATGGGGATAGAATAAATTAGCTTGAAGCAGCTTTCCTTAGGGAAAATGGTTTTTTACCATAATTTCAATGCTCGAAGTATCTCATCTTTGGGATGAACTACATTTTTTTTTTTTTTTTTGTTATTTAGATTTAATGAGCTTGCATTGTCAGAATGACCAATATCTTGGGTTTGTTGGATGATGGAAATCCCACATCGGCTAGTAAATGATCATGGGTTTACAAGTGAGGAATACTAACTCCATTGGTATGAGGCCTTTTGGGGAAACCCAAAGCAAAGCCATGAGAGCTTATGCTCAAAGTGGACAATATCACACCATTGTAGAGGGTCGTGTTCGTCTAACATGGTATCAGAGTCATGCCCTAAACGTAGTCGTGCTAATAGATTGGTAAATCCTCAAATCCTCAAATATCAAACAAAGAACTCCAAAAGAAAAGGAGCCAAGCCCCTCCTCAAAGGCAGTCAAAAATGACTAAGACTCCAAAGGAGTCGAGCCTCGATTAAGGGGAGACGCACTTTGTTCGAGGGGAGGTGTTGGATGATGGAAAGCCATGAGAGCTTATGCTCAAAGTGGACAATATCATACCATTGTCGAGAGTCGTGTTTGTCTAACAGGGTTGAGACTTAGCTCAATGAGTCTTATAGATAGTACTATACCTATTAGTCTAAATATAATCTATGAAAGGGTAACTAGCACACCATTCTACATTGCCATAAAACACCCTGAGTTTAGAGTAGTAATCGTATGTACTGGTCACCTACAAAGTTACTTGCATAGTTTCTCGTCCTCTCTCAGAGTGGGTTTACCGCGCAGAGACCCCTCTTTAGAAGACTCTTAGTCATTTCCACTAGATAAAGGGGATTAAGGAGCTGATGTGCTTCTCGAGTACCCAAACATGTTTTTACTTGTTTTGGAGTATAACTCAACGACAATTCACATGTACTCATTTTTTTCGAAATCAAAAGTTCAAATCCATGTAACATTACGCGTATAAATTTTGTTTAATATCAATTTCTATAGATTTTTTGTAAATCAAATCTTAAACAAAATTTCTTATGTCATTAAAGCAAACACGAGATTGCTATGCTTATAAAAAAAAAATGTGTATAATTAATTATCTTTAAAGAATGATTATGATTCGATCTAGGATGAGATCATAGAGAGATAATGATAAGCCTTTTTGGACTTGAGACTAAAATTGTCTTCATCATTAATGAATACATCATGCATAAAGATTTGATGCTGATGGCTTTCGTCTTATGAGACTTTGCCTAATAATTAATTGTATAAACACTCAATGACAACACATCTTCCACTCACACTAGTTGCTAATATAGTTGTTTTATAAGTTAACCTTGATTGTGATCGGTAAAATCTACTTTATTCTTAAAATATTTTAGATTTCATTTCATTTTAATCCTAATAATTTTAACGATTTGAATTTTAGATCAGATATACTATCGTTTTGATTTTTGTAGTCGTGTGACGTTTTATAGCTAGATTTGACTATTTTAGTACTCGAGAGTAGTCCCCTCTCCCAAATTTTAAGTGGTATTAGTGTCATGTCCTTATCTTAACTTAGTCATGTCAATATAATCCTCGAAAGTGTAGTCATAGTGGCTTTAAGTGTCGAACAAAATGTTTTGAACTTTGAAGATGTAGTCATAGTGAAGATTCAAGAAATTGTGACCTCGAAGGTGTCTTTATGAGTCTCGAAGGCGTAGGATCATAGTGAAGATTCGTGGTAGAGTTCTCCAAAGAAGAGGAGTTGTCCAGATAGTTTTAGACAGATAAATGATTGCTTAAGAGGAAGCTTAACGGTGTGTTTTGTTCTAAAGGAGGATTGTTTGAGTCCCACATTGGCTAATTGAGAAAAAAAGGATATATAATAAGAGATATTATCTCCATTGATACGAGTCTCTTCGGAAAAAACAAAAGTATAGCCATGAGAGCACATAAATTTGAACCTCTAATCTTAAGAGAAAGAATACGTGTCAATTACGAGCCCCTTCCTAGCTTATTCTTCTCTTTCTTCGCCAAACAGGATCAATGAGGATGACGGGGGATGCTTTTTGAACCAAACAGTGTTAGGTTAGTTCATCTGCTTTTTTTTTCATTTGATACTAAAGAACGGAACTAACCTGCACTAGTAATTTTCCAAATTTCTCACAGTTTTGTCTCTTACTACTGTTCGTAAGAACACTAAAATAAGATGTAAGATCCCACATCGGTTGGAGAGGAAACGAAACATTCCTTATAAGAGTGTGAAGACCTCCCCTAGCAATCGCATTTTAAAATCGTGAGGCTAATGACGATACGTAACAGGTCAAAGCGAATAATATCTACTAACGGTGGGCTTGGACTATTACATAAGATAAAGGAAACACGATTCATCCTCCGGGGAGAATAATTTATATTTCGGAAACCTCTTTGGTCTCATCCAATTTTCATTAAAGACAAGGGATGGTTGGAATGATGGATATATAAAAGAGGTAAGAATGAAATCTTTGTGGGGTATATTAAAACTATCTAATTGATGCATATTGTCACTAAAATAATGTATAAATCACTATTTTATGATATCTTCCAAGAATCAATATGAGTCACATTCTCATCTTCAATAAAGTCGTACGCTTTCATCTCATTCTCATTCTCATATCCAAAAGATGCTCTCATGATCAAACACTCACGTGGGTGTTTCCTTTTCTTTTGTGGCTTTGCTATTCACTAGACGTACCTTTTTTTAGGTTAACAAATGGGGACGTTTCGGGATTTATATTGATGTAAACTACTGTTAAACTAAGCTCGTATTGATTTAGACAGTACTTACAAAACTAATCTTACGTTGGCTTGAACATGTAGTATATTATACGAACTTCAACTGATGAACAAGGCAATAAATTTCAATTTTTTTTAATCCTTTTTTACCGTCCTATCTTCAAAGTTGTTCTCATTCAGATATCGTCTAAATTTATTGATGGACTAGTACTTTACTTAGGTGCCATATGCCCACAAGTTTTCGCCTTAATTCATCTTCGAACCACATCTGATTAAGAATGATAGCACTTTGATACCATTTGTAACGACCTATGTTGAATATTAGGTGCCGAATCTAGATTTTGAATATTGGGTATGGAGCGTTACAATTTAAAAACTATGAATTAGGATGTCCTGATAAACATAAAAATAAAAAATTCGACTCTCTAACGATTATCTCACTAAAAACTCACCTTTTAACTTTAGATCAGTCGTTTCAATTTTTATGAGTCTGAGAGTCGTTTTCGTGATCAAAAGCAAATCTTTCTCATCAAAAGAATTGGGAAAGAAGAGAAAAAGAAGATCACCAACCCACTCTTGGGTTATGAACTAAGGGTATGAAATTAAAGGCCAAAAAAGGTGAAAATTCAAAGTGAGCGTGCAATTAAGATACATAGAATTCAAACATGATAGGCAATATACATTCAAAGACTTCTTGACTATGTGACTTCCAATCAAGAATTCAAGGTTAATATCACATGGAGATATCAACAATCATGTTAATCCTCAACTTGTCGAGTTGTTCATAATAAAAAACGTTTCTCAAGATTCTATGCTCGATTTTTATACAATCAGATAATTATTAGCTGAAACCTTTAAAAAGAAGAAAATTTTATTAGAGGTGTCATATGACTCGAGAAGTTGATCAATTCGGACTACTTAACCCAAACTATAAAGGTTAGGTTGAGTTTGATTTTTTTTGGTTTGTGTTGGGTTGAATTTATGGAAAATCGAAAAAATCAGGTTGGTTCATGGGTTGACATATTTTTTTATCGAGTCAATCAGACCAACCCGAAAATAGAGTTAGAACTCAACCCAACTTAATAATTGACATTTGTAACCAATGTTATATGTATCGTAGATAAGTATGATATTTTTAAATAATTAAAACAAATATCATGACAACTCAATGTGTGTTAAATTGGGTTGGGTTGTGAACTTTATTAAGTTACTAACCGAGCCAATCTAAAATTTCGGATTGGTCCAAAATATTTTCTCAACCGAACCGATGTATATTCCTAAATTTTATAGCAAGTAGATATTTATATAGTAATTTTAGTTTTTTTTTTTATTTCTAAGAATAAAAAAACTAAAAATCACGGTCCAACTCATGCGGAAACTAAGTTAGTTCTGCTACACTTGGAGCCCGTGCATGCAGGTTTGCTTGTTGTGACTCTAGCCGACTTATTTCTCTTCTAAGCCAAGTCATCTAGCTCAACCTTGTTTTTAATGACATATGGATCATGTTGACCTAACTAATAAAATATCAATCCGCTAACTAACTGACTCAAATTTTCGATTTTTAAAAAATTTAATCAAATTCGAGTATAATTTTTTTTAACCCAACCCAATTTTTTATAGCGTAGCTTAGGCCCATTATGCAAATTGGCCCAAGAAAGGTTCGGGCCTTAAGCCTAAACTTGATAAAAAGAACAAGCCGTACATAACATAACTCAAATATAAAGGGTGTACATTCAACCCGAGAATCCAACTCTACCCAACCCGAATTATAAGGGTTGGGTTGGGTTGGGTTGAATTGGATGTCAGGTTTGGGTTGGGTTCAAATTTGTTAACCCGATCTGGTTCGGGTTGGTTTCGGGTTCCAACAGAAATTAATTGGGTCAACTCGATCCAACTCNAAAAAAAAAAAAAAAAAAAAAAAAAAAAAAAAAAAAAAAAAAAAAAGCCAACAGCTCCAACAAAACGATTGAACGGGGCCGAAGCTCATGTCGTACACGTTTGGCGTCCGCTGCCATACTATCTCTCTCTGACAGCGTCTGGCATCTGCCGTTTGACCGTGAGTCTGAGACTTTGTCTCTTTGGACTCAGCTTCTTTAACCTTTTACTCTGTTTCTTTCTCAGTCTTTCACTTTCATAGTCTCTCAGCTCTCAACCTTTCACGGTCTCACTCTCTCATCGTCTCGCTCTCTTAGTCTCTCACTCACAGCCTCTCACAGTCTCACTCCCTTAGGCTTTAACTCTCCTCTTAGCAATGTCGTGATGTTGTGGTCTCGACTCACTCTCCTCTCCGTCTCTCAGTCTCGATCTCGATCTCTCCTCCTCGTCGACACTCGACAGTCGGTCTCTCCTTCTCGTCTCTCGATCTCTTAGATTTAGATGAAGTGGTAAGGAATTTTTTATTTAATAAAACTGATGAAGCAAGTATTTTGATGGCATTTTTTTGCACTCTGCACCAATATCATCTCTCCACTTTGCACTATGCACCAATATCATCTCTCCACTTTGCACTATTTTTAACAGAGAGTAGAGTTGGTTATGTGGCATTTTTTTTTAGAGAGAGTTTTTTAAATTAAAAGAAAAAAAAAATTGGACCTGAAACCAAGGTGAACCCAACCCAAAAATAGAGGATCGGGTTTTGAAAATTTTCGGGTTGGGTTGGGTTACCAATCCAACCAACCCGAACTTCTGGAGTTGGGTAAAAAAAATCTTTCAACCCAACCAACACTAACCCTATACACCTTTACACGAGAAGATTGAAGATTTTGAGGACCTTGAAGACTTAAAATATTGCAAATTCCTTCGATAACCAAATATTTTGAACAAGAAATCTCGTGTAAAGTGATGTTGTTTAAGAAGGTTCATATCTTAATAGATTCCTCACTAAGAGAATGCAAGCATGGATCATTGTTGAGTTGTTTTTCTCCTTCATGGACATCAAACGTGGAAAAATCAATAGAGGGTCGTTAGTATTATTGGAGTTCAAGTTTTCAGAAGTTGCCCGAAGAAATATGGATAGGAAAAGAAATCAAATACTCGCACTTGCTTTAGTTGCATTGCGTATGTTCGTGTTGATCCAAGAAGAGTGACAAGCTTGACTTTAACGTCTCATTAAATTTTTAATAAAGAATTTAAGTTTACTATTTGATTAGATATTATCTATTTTCTATATTCAAAATAAAAAATCAATAAAAACTTATTCGTTTACTGGGGCTATGGGGATTCGTATTTTCTCCCTCCCGAAAATGATAAAAACAAAGATATGAAAGAGGCTGTGAAGTGCTGCTCCATAAGCTATGATTCTGACATTTTTAGGTACAATTTTTTAGATGACAAATACAGAAAAGTCCTGAGACATTGTTACGTGATGTACAAGGACAAAGAGAAGAAAGGCCACTACTAAATTATTGAATCATTGATGCTCGACAAATGCGGCAACTATGCTCGCAGGAGGTCACGTTTGCAGCTGTAGTGGACGTCGACCAAAGAGAACTAAATAAAAGAACGTACAGTCGAGATAAAATCGTGGGGCGAGCTGAAACCGTGGGGGAAGACTAACGACTGAAAAGCAAATTCGAAAGAGTTGAAAGCTAGGATTTCTTTTATTTCATTTTTTCTCCAACGCTACTGATTAATTAATCACGAAATAGGGATGTCTACTCAGTAATCAACCAAGATGTAACATTCATCTATACCAAGTTCTACATTGGTACGATATTATCTACTTTGAGCACAAACTCTTATGGATTTGTTCTTGATTTTGTAGGTCTCGTGCGAATAAAAATAGTATCCTTATTTATATATACCTATGATCTACCTCTTAACTAGTGAATGTAGGACTCTAACAATGCTCAACAATTCTTCCCTCACACAAAGTACACCATTGAGCTCCCCCTCTAAAGTGGCTCGGATTCTATTAACATTACTAAGTTAAGATAAGAGTAAGGCTCTGATAGCATGTTAGGAACAATTAACCTCCACATTAGTATGATAGTGTCTACTTTGAGCATACGCTCTCATAGTTTTATTTTTTGTTTCCAAAAAACTCTCGTGTCCCTTGCTTATATATGCATGACCTTTTCCTTAATTGGCCAATGTAAACTTTCCCCCTTAATTGGCCAATATAGACTTCACTTTAATTAGCCAAGGTAGACTCCAACACTCTACAACATTAGAAAGTCGACTTCAATCTTATAAGCTTATAAGACATCACTTTTGTCTACGTGTGTACATGCATAATAAATTGTCTATCGACTACAATTTTGTGTTCTTTTTAAGAGATCGATTGCATTACTATTGATTTTAAGAGAAAAATTCATATTTCAATGTTATATTAAGCGATGTAATTTTGTTTTAAACAAATACAAATGGTATCAGAGCCAGTTACCGGACGATGTGTCGGCCTTCTCGCTATTCCCCGAAGGAGGGTAGACACGAGGCGGTGTGCCAGTAAGAACGCTGGGCCCCAAAGGGGGGTGGATTTGGGGGCGGTCCCACATCGATTGGATAAAGGAACGAGTGCCAGCGAGGACGCTGGGCCCCGAAGGGGGGTGAATTGTGATGTCCCACATTGGTTGGGGAGGAGAACAAATCACCCTTTATAAGGGTGTGGAAACCTTCCCCTAGCAGACGCGTTTTAAAGCCTTGAGGGGAAGCCCGAAAGGGAAAGCCCAAAGAGGACAATATCTGCTAGCGGTGGATCTGGGTCGTTACAACAAATAACTTAACTGATGTGGATCCAATAGGATTTTCAAACGTAAAACCAAAATGGTGTGTGGAAATGATTAGGCTGTGGTTGGAGCACCAAAAGGAGTAGGTTCATCACATATTTTAGGGTTTTGCTTTCCAAAAATGGTGGGTTTTATTTTCGTACATTATCCGTCCTTCGCTTCCGCTGTAAGTGAGGTCAATATCAGAAACTTCCACACCTTTACATGGTAAGCTACTGCTGCAAACAAATTTGACTGTATCAGGAATAGCGGAAGTGCCTCTAATATTCTTGAAACTAACGTTCCTTATCCTAATTTTTTATGGAATCTAAACATTAGAATTTTCTTTTAGGAAAAAATAATCTTGCAGCTGAGCTAGTTGAAAATGAATTAGGAATAATTTAAATACATACCTTTCGGTTGTATTGGTTCGACAGACAATATTCTTGGTCTATAAGAATAGGATTCCTTACGTTATCCATTTCAATATTTTCAAAATGCATGTCAGAGGCTGAGAAAGCAACAACAGAATCTAGCCATGTTTTGATCCTTACACCGTTGTCAATATTTCTCAATTTACACCGTTATCCATTTCCTTGATGTACTTTCCTAAACTAAGTTACATTAGTAATAGTTATTTTCTTGTTACTGTCTCCTAGAGAAACACAATCATCTCCTGTTGCGATTGGTGTATCGAAAATGTAAATAATCGAGAATGTAAATCTCTTATGAACTACTCACGTGACTTCCATCAGTATTGGGACTTTGGTGCAGTGATTGTCACGTGTTGAACAGTAAGATTCTTGCAACCCAAAAGATTGATGTGGAAATTCTTACTATCCAAAGAAGTTATATCCTTCACTATTGAATAAATGATGAGTTGAAATAGTACCTAAGTACGTAAGTTAATTAAGAGGTTAGAATTTAAATTAGGTATGATATGAATCAGAGAGTATACTAGGGGAAGTTTGATACATATTTTCTTCAAGTGGCAATCATTCTTTTCCCGACCTGTTTTTTATTGGCCATCATAAACTCCGATGCCTGACAACGTTAATTGATCAACATATTGAAAAATAACCAATCCCTCTGTCTCTGGGTGGGGAGGAGCTTGTAATGTTCCTTCGACCTAAACCTCAATACGATTCTTGCAAAGACCGTGGAGGTTGGATTGACTTTAGTGATAAACTCTTTTTGGAACCATGCACATGCTTCCTTCTATGCATTTTCTAAGGCCCGTAAATTTAATTGTTTGATAAGATAAAAACCCTTTTCAAAAATTTTTTTTTTTTTTTTTGGATGTAATGTATTCGCAATTGATGCTAATAATAACAACGAAGGTGGTAATAACACAATGATTGATCTCAATACCACCGTTTTTTATTTCTCTTTGATCATGTAGTTTTGAAAAGGTAAGGATCAAAACATGGCCTAAGTTAATCTCAAAGTAATATAAAATATCACTGGCATAATTGAGATGACACGTTATTTCATATTAAGATGATGTGAATGTATTAAATGATACGATGCATTATAACAATTATACTTTTAAATAGTAAAACAGGAGTTGGATTGTAACCCTATTTTTTATTTGAAATAACGAACCATTCCCGACCACTATTAAGATGATGTGAATGTATTAAATGATACGATGCATTATAACAATTATACTTTTAAATAGTAAAACAGGAGTTGGATTGTAACCCTATTTTTTATTTGAAATAACGAACCATTCCCGACCACTATTAAGATGATGTGAATGTATTAAATGATACGATGCATTATAACAATTATACTTTTAAATAGTAAAACAGGATTTGGATTGTAACCCTATTTTTTATTTGAAATAACGAACCATTTCCGACCACTAACTATTGTCGGCACGAAAATAGGATAGTTTGGTTAGGAATAGATGGCGATACCTTTAAGATAGTTATTGGAGAAGGTTAAAAGGAGAGAAAAAAAATGGTGGGGATTGGGGGATTGATTGTATGTCATCCCTTCCTAATCTCTTATATATAGATAATGACAACCACAAAAATGGTTAAAATTTCCCACATGATTGGACTCTTCATGGCTGCCATGTCTTTAGTCGTTGGAGCATACGATGTTCTTCTTGGCGCCTACTACGGCCTTTTAGGTGACAACTTACCATCCCCATCGTCAGTGGTGCAACTCTGTCGAAAATACAACATTTCCCGCGTTCGATTGGAAGTTCCAAACCTCGATGTTATAGAAGGGTTTCGTGGCACACAAATCGACTTATCTTTCGGTGTCCCCAACGACATGTTACCAAACATGGCGAGCAATAAGACTTTGGTTGAGTAGTGGTTTAACACCTATGTCGAGCCCTACACTAACGATTGCACTATCAATTATATCGTTGTCGGTGACAAGGCCATCCCCGGCCTCGACGACAACATATTGCCTGTCATGAAATCCCTTCAAGATCTCCTCAACGCTCGCTACTTCGGAGCAGTGAAACTCACCACATTGGTTGGTTTCAACGCATTGGCCGTTACAAACCCTCCATCCAGCGGCGCATTCAACCCGGTTATTGTTGAGAACATGAGAGGAATCCTCGAGTTCTTACGAGGACAAGGGTCTCCTCTTATGGTTAGCGTATATACGTATGATCAATATGTTTATGGTGGTAATATAAGCTTGGGTTATGCGACGCTTAGTGAACAAAACACGTTGGTTCGCGATGGGATGTTGAGTTATAATAACTTGTTTGATGAAATGGTGGATGCGTTTTATGCAGCCATGGATAAGGAAAATGTTGGAGATGTGGCCATTGTTTTTGGGGAAACTGGTTGGCCTACTTGTGGAAATTATAACGCTACGACACCGTTACTTGCAGCGGAGTTCAATCGGAACTTCAAGAGTCATATTAGCTCAGGAAAGGGGACACCGAAAAAGGAAAATATTTATATTGAAGGATTTATTAGGAGTATATTCAATGAGAATCAAAAGCCCGAAGGAGAGTCACGGTGTTATGGCATGTTCAACGTTGATTCCACACCTATTTACTCCGTGTTTTAACTGGGTTAGATGTATCCTATGGTAAAATGGTGTTTTTCATGGGAAGTTTTTGGTACTAAATACTAAGATAGCTTGAAAAAATAACTTAGCATATTACTTCTATTCCTTCCAATGTGTGTGAGCTTGTTTGTCAAATAAAAATATTATTAGTTAGAGTATGTGCGGATTGGGTTAGGTCAACCCAACCCAAAAAAGTTAATGTTCGGTTGGGTTGATATCCGTTGAATTAAATAATGAATCAAATCCAACTCAAGCATAAATTTTGTATGTNTAAGCTTGGGTTATGCGACGCTTAGTGAACAAAACACGTTGGTTCGCGATGGGATGTTGAGTTATAATAACTTGTTTGATGAAATGGTGGATGCGTTTTATGCAGCCATGGATAAGGAAAATGTTGGAGATGTGGCCATTGTTTTTGGGGAAACTGGTTGGCCTACTTGTGGAAATTATAACGCTACGACACCGTTACTTGCAGCGGAGTTCAATCGGAACTTCAAGAGTCATATTAGCTCAGGAAAGGGGACACCGAAAAAGGAAAATATTTATATTGAAGGATTTATTAGGAGTATATTCAATGAGAATCAAAAGCCCGAAGGAGAGTCACGGTGTTATGGCATGTTCAACGTTGATTCCACACCTATTTACTCCGTGTTTTAACTGGGTTAGATGTATCCTATGGTAAAATGGTGTTTTTCATGGGAAGTTTTTGGTACTAAATACTAAGATAGCTTGAAAAAATAACTTAGCATATTACTTCTATTCCTTCCAATGTGTGTGAGCTTGTTTGTCAAATAAAAATATTATTAGTTAGAGTATGTGCGGATTGGGTTAGGTCAACCCAACCCAAAAAAGTTAATGTTCGGTTGGGTTGATATCCGTTGAATTAAATAATGAATCAAATCCAACTCAAGCATAAATTTTGTATGTTGCTATCACACATACAATCATACTCAATTCGATGGAATTGTTTGATCTTAAAGGAGATCTTCTATAATTTCGCACGTAAGGGGTTATTTCTTGGTTTCGTCCGGTCATTAATAACTTGATTATTTTGAGATAATAGTAGATACAATCATACTCAATTCGATGGAATTGTTTGATCTTAACGGAGATCTTCTATAATTTCGCACGTAACNTTAAATACGCTCGGATGACCCCTTCTCATAATTAGAATGTATATAACCTAGCCCTATTCCGGTCTGGCCCGGTATGGAATGAACTTATAATCATGGAATCGACTCGATCATCAGATTATAGATTATAAGTTCATAACCCTAGCCCATTCCCATTTTGGGCGGAACAGATCTACTAATTCTTTGATTCCAGTTAGTAAGAGGGATCTTGAACTAAGAAATAGATTCTAGAAGCTAAACTAAAAAAGGGTATCCTGAGCAATTTCAATAATCGGGTTCATTGATATTCCTGGTATAGTAGATGCTATCACACATACAATCATACTCAATTCGATGGAATTGTTTGATCTTAAAGGAGATCTTCTATAATTTCGCACGTGAGGGGTTATTTCTTGGTTTCGTCCAGTCATTAATAACTTGATTATTTTGAGATAATAGTAGATAGAAACAAGGCTCACAAATAGTCCTCCACACCATAATAAACCAAGAAATATAGGCCTGCCTGACATCCACACCAGAATAAACCAACAAATATAGGAATTAGGCCTGCCTGCCATCCACACCAGAATAAACCAAGAAATATAGGCCTGGCCATCCACACGAGAATAAATGAAGTTTTCCGAAAAAAACGTGCTATAAATGAAGTTTTTCGAAAAAAACGTGCTAGTGGAGGAAGACCTCCTAATAAGAGACATAGGGCTAAAGAGAGAGCCAAAAGAGGTAGTAGGTTGGGATCGAAATTTTCAACCCAAATAACCCTTATTAAATAATCAACTCAACCCGGAAATTTTCAACCCAAATAACCCTTATTAAATAATGAACTCAACCCTAGAGATGTCTATTTTGTAAGTGGAGACCCGCCCCGAAGATGGGGATTTCTTGTTACGGGGAATAAGAGAGAGAGTGAGGAACATTTTTTTTTTGTTTAGACGGGGAATGAGAGAGAGAGAGAGTGAGGAACATTTTTTTCCGTTAGATGAATGGGGTTGAGAACGAGATTATATTCTCATCCCAGTCCCACTTAATATAATAATATTTTTGACATATGTTAAAAAGAAATATATAAATAATTAGTTTTGGCTGTATTTAAAAAATAGTTAGTTTGAAGACTTTAATTGTAATATTTAAATTAAAGTCGTAGATTTTTTTTTGTTGGAGACTATGTTGTAATATTAAATTTTGAATTTTTAAAAATAATATCTTTGTTTATGAAATATATTTATTTATTAGGATTTTTTAAATAATTTTTAATAAAGATTATATCGATAATTTTGCACATATAGAGAATGAAATAAGTGGCAAGGATGGGGATAAGGAAGACTTCCTATCTCTACCTCGTCTCGTGGACATCGATTGTTACGACCCAATTTTTGAGGCATCAAAAATCGGACCGTGACAAAAAGAGAAAATCAATAAAAATAAAATAAAAGGTAGAATAAAAGAAAAAAATTCAATAAATTAACAAAAGAAAAAGAATGTTATTTCAAATTTAACAAAATGAATATAATGTTTGAAAGGAAACACAAAAGAGACTCTAAAACGACCCGTTTGTGACCGCACAACTGTCGAACGCTCCCCCACTTTACCCAAAGAACACCTAAAAAAGATAGGAAAACAAGGATGAGTATAAAAATTATACTCAGTAAGCCACCTATTTGTAGGGTCTCATCGCATTTTAGGCTTAACAGATCCCCACGTGCTTCTCATTGCCTCTAGGATGTCTGATTCTGGTCTTATCCCCTTGGAGTTATTCTGGTTCTCTGTTCTTTCTTTTAAACCCTAAGAGTTCCTTATACCGAGCTATAAATGGCTGGTGTCTCTCTACGAGTTGCTACCTCTGCATGGCTATCTAAGACTATATGGAGTGTGTAGAGTACCTCTTAGGTCCATGATAGTCTCCTTCATTGGAGGGCGCGACCCCTCTCTTATCCCATGCAGCTAATGGGCTATACGACGTGGGCTCACGTTTCCCATGCGAAACATCTAGCAGCAGTGAGAACTAATTAGCAACCCTTGGTCCCCCACGAAACTATTGATATCGTTCACACAACAAGTATCATAAGAACACTCTTAGGGATTCTTGAGAGAGAGAAAGTTAATATCTACTCCTAATGACCATTTGGAGTCGAAATTTCATAAAAATTTGTTCACAACAATTGCTCGGTGGCCTCGAAAGAGCCGTTTTGGGCTTTTGAATTATTCGGTTATGTCAAGAATCAAGGAAGAACAAAAGGTAAGATTTTCGGGTAGTTGATTTCAATTTTCCTTCAAATTTGAGAATCTTCGATTACTATTTCCACTCCTATACCAGTACTATGATGGTAGACCAAGGTTGGTTAGGGTAGTGCACCAACACAACTAGTCGCCCTAACCTTGTGGAAGAGCTGAGACAGTAAACCCGCCCTAAGAGGGCGCGTGGTGCCACAAAAGTTGATTCAATAGATAATCGACACACAGAGGTCACTCCCCTAACCTTGGGTAACTGATTGTCCTATGGGAAGGGTTCGCCAATTAATCTCCCGTCCGAGGCTAGCATACACAATATTGTCCCCAAAGAGAGAGAATTTTATTAGGTGGCGTCTGTACCTAGAACACCAATTTCACATTGCTTAGGCAAAGCAAGCTACCTGTATCTAAGAATCGCAAGGTCGTTCACTCTTCATATGAGATTTGTTACCTAAAAGACTTGTGATGCCATAAAATGGTAAACAACCTTCTCCGAATCCAAAGTGGTTCCGTGAGCAGCTAAAGTATCCATCAAAACTTCGATGCACTCCAGATGCTCAAATTGTAGTAGAGACTAGGCTCAAACTTTCTAGAGCCCAGAGTAAAGTCCGTGGATACATGCTAAGTTAAGGATCCAATGAGAGCCTACACGTAGGTTCTTATTGAGTGCTTTTATGCTCACTATTTTCCTTTCCTTTCCTTTTTCACGTATTCGCATGCTCAAGGTTGAGGTGAAGGAGCGTTCGAGAGTTGTAGGGTAACAAAAGGAGTCGTTTCAGAGCGTCAATCAGATTTTATATCTTGGGATATTTGTATTTCGATTTGTAATTATATCTCAAACCCATTTTTCCGTTCATAATAAATTGAATAATACTTTCTTGTAATTAAATTTTTACTTCAATTTCAAATTTATGGGTTAGCATGGATAAGGTTGAGCTTTATATGCATGAATTGCTTAATACCATTAACGGTGGTTGGTAGGCATGAGGGTCCATCCCTCTTAATGATGATGTTATGAGGCCTAGTTAGGAGACACGAACTAGCCTCTAACAGAGAATTTGTCTACATTTGCTAGAGCTAAAATTTGTTATAGTGTATGTCCGGTCACCAAAATCATGTCTACACCTGCTAGAGCTAAAATGTTCCAAAATGTTCTACAGGGGATGTCACTAGTTGTTAATTCTTCATACCCGAGTTATATGCTATCGAAGTTTTGGTTATTGCTTTATCACTTTTAACTTATAACATTTATTTCTTTCAAAAAAATTCAACGCATTTTTTCGCTCACGGTTTCTAAAATATTTCTTTCAAACGTGACTCGAGGCCATTGTGAACACTTGTTTAATCAGTTTAATATTATTATTTAATCCGTTCGAAAAAAAATGTAACTTAAAAGAACTAACGAAATTACATCTTAATTATTTAAGAATCAATACCATAATTCAAAAGAAAAGTATTGATGGGTTTTATTTAGGTTTGTACCTTTGTTGAATTAGATTGGGAAAATCCTTTGAACTAACAAAAAAAAAAAAATTCAGATTGGTTGGGTTTACAGGTGTACATGGTCCGGGTTGGGTTGGGTTGAGGTTTTTTTTTTTTTTTTTTTTTACCTAACCCAAAAGTTCGGGTTGGTTGGATTCGTAACCCAACCCAACCCGAAAATTTTCAAAACCCAACCCTCTATTTTCGTGTCCGGTTGTCAAGTTGTCAATTTTTTTTTTTAATGTTTTATTTCTCCCCATTTATAATTATTCGGATACAATCTTACATAAAATATATTAAAAGTTCACAAACAAACACAAATCCATCTTTAATTATTCACATAAAAAAATTAATAAAAAACAACGAGCGAAAAGGGTAACATATTAACGTAGTTCAACATTGTCATAAAACTAAAGACAGTTAAATATCGGCATTTCTTAAGAATTGGTTAAAAAGATAGATCATCAAATTAAATAAACAATAAAAATGATTAGTTTAAAGATGTTGTATATAACAAAAATAAAAATACCATAAAATAATTGCAATATAGTGTGACCTATAAAGTTAGAGAGCCCGGGACTAAACAGAATAAGAAATTAAAAATAATAAAATAATATAAAAGAAATTAAACAAAATATGTATATCCATGGCGACAAACTCAGGCGTGTCCTTAGAAAGGCCGAGGTACCACTCTGGCAAACCTATACGGAAAGATTCTTAATATAATTTATATATTTTTATTTAGCTCGGGTCAATCTGAAGGTTTTATCCACGAATCCGGAATNGGAAATTTTTTTTTGGACCAGCTTGAAATTTCGGGGTTGATTGGGTTAGTGTGTATAGAGTTCGCAATCCAATCCAACCCTCTATTTTTTCCGGTTGGGTTAGGGACATCGTAGAATTTTTTTTTTTTAATTATTTTTAGAAAATCATACTTATCTACCATATGTGTTATATTAATGATTAAAATCTCATAAAATTCAAATATCAAACATTCACAAATAACACTATATCGTTAATCTTCAATTATAAATTTCAAATGTTTTTAATTTTCGTAATAATCTTAAAAGTAAAGTAAGTTAGGGTTGGATTGTAACTTTATTTTTGGAGGATAACTATTGCCGCCCTCAAAAATAATAATAAAAGTTAACATTTCCCACATGTTAGAGTCTTTATGGTTGGGATATCTTCTATCGTTGGAGTATTCGATCAGCGAGTTATCAACTTCTAATTTAAATTCTGATCGTTGGACTTGGTAATCTATGAATGTTCTAGATTGTGTCCAATCTTGGACGAGATCCAACAACTGGATTTATGAATGTTCTAGATTGTGTCCAATATTGGAGGAGATCCAACCGCTCAATTTATGAATGTTCTAGATTGTGTCCAATCTTGGAGGAGATCCAATAGCTGAATTTAAGAGCGTTTAGATTGTGTCCAATCTTGGACAAGATCCAACAGCTGAATTTATGAATGTTCTAGATTGTGTCCAATCTTGGAGGAGATTCAACAGCTTGATTTATGAATGTTCTAGATTGTGTCCAATATTGGAGGAGATCCAACCGCTCGATTTATGAATGTTCTAGATTGTGTCCAATCTTGGAGGAGATCCAATAGCTGAATTTAAGAGCGTTTAGATTGTGTCCAATCTTGGAGGAGATCCAACGGCTGAATTTAAGAGCGTTCTAGATTGTGTCCAATCTTGGAGGAGATCCAACAGCTGAATTTATGAACGTTCTAGATTGTGTCCAATATTGGAGGAGATCTAACAGCTCGATTTATGAATGTTCTAGATTGTGTCCAATCTTGGAGGAGATCCAATAGCTGAATTTAAGAGCGTTTAGATTGTGTCCAATCTTGTAGGAGATCCAACGGCTGAATTTAAGAGCGTTCTAGATCGTGTCCAATCTTGGAGGAGATCCAACAGCTGAATTTATGAATGTTCTAGATTGTGTCCAATCTTGGAGGAGATCCAACAGCTCGATTTATGAATGTTCTAGATTGTGTCCAATCTTGGAGGAGATCCAACCGCTGGATTTTGAGATTCCATGGATTTTGTACAGGTTACCGGGTAGGTTTTGATTTTGAGCAGAATGACAATTTCGTAATTATCCATATCTTCAAGGGTATTTTGGTAATTTACCCTTATCTAAATATTAGAAAAATATCTATAATGGTTTTTTAAAACTTATTGTTATATTTAGAAGTAGACAAACAAAGGTCAAAACAATTATTTTTTATTGATTATGGAAACATATATACTTGAGGTTAATATTATTATTTAATCAGTTGGTACGTAGTTATATTAATAACTAAAATCTCATAAAACAATATATCACTATTCTTTGTGGTTATAAGTGTTAAATATTTTTAATTTTCATAATAATTTTAAAAGTAAAATAGGCAGAGTTAGATTATAACCCTATTTTAGGATAGGTTGAGTTAACCCGACAAAAAAAAAGTCAACACGTGAACTAACCTAAATCTTTTATTTTAAAAAAAATCAATCTACTCGAACAAAAAAAAAATCAAATCCAACCCAACATTTATGGTTTGAATTGGATGATCAGAATTTTTTGGAACTTACCTAAAAGGACATAGCAACTATTGTTTTGCCCGAATGAAATCGCAACGAAATCCAAGCCAGGTTTTGTAGATTTGTTAGATTGGTGATCCAAGCAGCTTAAATGGAGTTCACCCGGGCAATCTAACAACGAAATCCAAACCATTTAGTTTAATGTTGGGTTGTCCGGTTGTGTTATATTAAGGACTAAAATCTCATAAAAATCAAATATCAACTTACTCAAATTGAAAAGGTCTAACTCAACCTAACCTTTATGATTTGAGTGGAATAATCTGAATTGGTTGGACTCTCTAGTCATATGAACCCGTAGTTTTATCTATCTTACTCTGTATGATTTGTCGAACTTCCCTAAAAGGACATAACAACTATTGCCAGCCACTAAATATTTCCAACATGACATCCAAGCCAGGTTTGGTAGACAACAACACGACAGCTTGTGTCTATTAATTTTGATACCTTAAGGTTGTTGTTCGAGAAGTGAGAATGTTTGCTTAATGCACCGCACCTAAATGGTGTGAAAGTCATCTATTTATAATCAAATAAATTACAAGGATATGGAAAGAGTAATAAATGGCAATAACAATAAAGGTAAAGATACCTACGGTAACCAGGCATATTTGCCTTATAATAAAATATCAAATATGATATAGTTTACAATTTAGTACTAAATATCCTTAACACCCGCAAGCTGAGCGTTGGATTTGAACGAACGTGAAGCTTGGATCTGAAAAATTCAAAGAGAAGTCGAGAAACACTTTTCATGAAGATGTCGACAACCTGGTTCGAAGGAGGCGTAGAGAAACACTTTTTTGGCCATCGAAAACTGCAGAGGAATCATCATTCAACGGCGATGTTGCCTTGGCTTCGACGAGAATATGTCTAACCCATGAAGAGGGATTGTCGCTCAGCGACAATGCTGCCTTAGCTCTGGTGAGAATATGTCTAACCCAAGAAGTAGAAGGGGAAACCTAGAGCAAGGGACAAAGACAATGTTGAAGTCGGAAGAGTCGCCACAGTGGGCGAATGAGCCAATTTTGGCGAGAATGGCGGCGACGACTTGGTTGGCGAAGAGGCTAGTGCGGCCCCCAGATTCCAAAGGTAATCTCTGCAGAAGGTCGATGGGCTTATCAAGATTCCGTATATTTTTTAAAAGAACGCTGAGGACGATCCTGAGATTAGGGTTTCTGTAAAGGATTGTATTGCCCGAATGAAATCGCAACGAAATCCAAGCCATGTTTTGTAGATTTTTTAGTTTGATGATCTGAGCAGCTTAAATGGAGTTCACCACCTAACCCAACTAAACCGTTTAGTTTCATGTTGGGTTGCCGGGTTGTTTTTCTTGTAATTACTTTTAAAAAAATCATACTTATCTATCGTATGTGTTATATTAATGACTAAAATCTCATAAAACTCAAATATCAACTTACTCAAATTGAAAAGGTCTAACTTAACCTAACCTTTATGATTTGAGTGGAATAATCTGAATTGGTTGGACTCTCTAGTCATATGAACCCCTAGTTTTATCTATTTTACTCTGTATGATTGTCGAACGCTGATAAGAATGTTTGCTTAATGCACCGCACCTAAATGGTGTGAAAGTTATTTATTTATAATCAAATAAATTACAAGGATATGGAAAGAGTAATAAATAGAAATAACAATAAATGTAAAGATACTTACGGTAACAACAAGACAAATATGTAGATATTTGTCCTATAATAAAATATTAAATATGATATATATAGTAACAACAAAAGAGAGAGAAAACCGTGTGGAATTGTTATAGTTATAGGTCATCCTATCCTATCCCTTCATAATCTCTTATATATAACTCTTTTCTTTTGATTATGACTTCCACTTTTAAAATCACAACCACAAAAAATGGTTAACATTTCCCACATGATTGGACTCTTCTTGGCTTCCATGTCTTCGGTCGTTGGAGCATACGTTGTTCTTCTTGGTGCCTACTACGGCCTTGAAGGTGACAACTTACCATCCCCATCGTTAGTGGTGCAACTCTGTCTAAAATACAACATTTCCCGTGTTCGATTGGAAGTTCCAAACCTCGATATTTTAGAAGCGTTTCGTGGCACAGAAATCGACATCTCTTTTGGTGTCCCCAACGACATGTTACCAAACATGGCGACCAATAAGACTTTGGTTGAGGTGTGGTTTAACACCTACATTGTGCCATACGTTGACGATTACACTATCAATTATATCGTTGTCGGTGACAAGGCCATCCCCGGCCTCGACGACAACATATTGCCTGTCATGAAATCCCTTCAAGATCTCCTCAACGCTCACTACCTTGGACGAGTGAAACTCACCACATTAGTTGGTTTCAAATCATTGGCTGTCACAAACCCTCCATCCAGCGGTGCGTTCTACCCGACTATTGTTGAGAACATGAGAGGAATTCTCAAGTTCTTAGGACGACAAGGGTCTCCTTTGATGGTTAGCCTAAATATGTATAATTGATATGTTTATGGTGGTAATGTAAGCTTGGGTTATGCAACGCTTAGTGAACAAAACTCATCGGTTCACGATGGGATGTTGAGTTATAATAACTTGTTTGATGAAATGGTGGACGCGTTTTATGCAGCGATAGATAAGGCAAATGTTAGAGATGTGGGCATTGTTGTTGGAGAAACGGGTTGGCCTACTTGTGGGAATAATAACGCTACGATACCGTTGCTTGCAGCGGAGTACAATCGGAACTTCAAGAGTCATATTAGCTCCGGTAAGGGGACGCCCAAAAAGAAAAATATTTATATTGAAGGGTTCATTAAGAGTATATTTAATGAGAATGAAAAGTCTGGAGAGTCACAGTGTTATGCCATGTTCAACGTTGATTCTACACCTATTTACTCGCCTGTGTTTTAATTTGGTCATATGCATCATTATCTCTATTCCTTCCAATGTAAGTAAGCAAGTAAGCTTGTTTGTCCAATAAAAATATTTTGAGTGCGATTTCTTGTAGGGGTGTACATGGTCCGTGTTGGATCGGTTGGAGAAGTTTCTTGACGCAACCCAAAAGTTCGGGTTGGTTGGATTGGTAACCTAACCCAACCCGAAACTTTTCATAACCCAACCCAACCTCTAGTTTCGGGTTGGGTTGTCAAATTTTTTTAAAAAAGTTTTATTTATTCACAATTTGTAATTATTCCGATATNTGGCTGTCACAAACCCTCCATCCAGCGGTGCGTTCTACCCGACTATTGTTGAGAACATGAGAGGAATTCTCAAGTTCTTAGGACGACAAGGGTCTCCTTTGATGGTTAGCCTAAATATGTATAATTGATATGTTTATGGTGGTAATGTAAGCTTGGGTTATGCAACGCTTAGTGAACAAAACTCATCGGTTCACGATGGGATGTTGAGTTATAATAACTTGTTTGATGAAATGGTGGACGCGTTTTATGCAGCGATAGATAAGGCAAATGTTAGAGATGTGGGCATTGTTGTTGGAGAAACGGGTTGGCCTACTTGTGGGAATAATAACGCTACGATACCGTTGCTTGCAGCGGAGTACAATCGGAACTTCAAGAGTCATATTAGCTCCGGTAAGGGGACGCCCAAAAAGAAAAATATTTATATTGAAGGGTTCATTAAGAGTATATTTAATGAGAATGAAAAGTCTGGAGAGTCACAGTGTTATGCCATGTTCAACGTTGATTCTACACCTATTTACTCGCCTGTGTTTTAATTTGGTCATATGCATCATTATCTCTATTCCTTCCAATGTAAGTAAGCAAGTAAGCTTGTTTGTCCAATAAAAATATTTTGAGTGCGATTTCTTGTAGGGGTGTACATGGTCCGTGTTGGATCGGTTGGAGAAGTTTCTTGACGCAACCCAAAAGTTCGGGTTGGTTGGATTGGTAACCTAACCCAACCCGAAACTTTTCATAACCCAACCCAACCTCTAGTTTCGGGTTGGGTTGTCAAATTTTTTTAAAAAAGTTTTATTTATTCACAATTTGTAATTATTCCGATATAATCTTAGATAAAATATATTAAAAGTTCACAAACAAACACAAATCAATCTATAATTATTGACAAAAAAAAAATGAATAAAAACACAACGAGCGAAAATGGTAACATATTAACAATGTTCAACATTATCATAAAATTAAAGACAACGACATTTCTTGAGAATTGGCTAAACCAACAAGACAACTAAATACGGACATTTCTGAAGAATTTGTTAGAGTAACCAAAATATAAAGATAGATCATGAAATTAAATAAACATATAAAATTATTTTTATATATATATATTAAATAAAAAAGAAAGGATTAAATAACAAAAAAAAAAAATAATAATAATAAATAAATAAGATAAATCATAAAATTAAAATTATATATATATATATATATATATATTAAATAATATAAACACAATAATAAAAAGAAATGGTTAAAGTAACAAATATATTAAATAAACATATAAAGTTATATATATATATATTAAATAATATAAAGAAAATAATTTTAAAAAAACACATGTATTTGCTTGACATCAAATTCGAGAAAAATTCTTAATATATTTTATATATTTTTATTTGGTTTGGATCAACCCGAAGGTTTTGCACACGAACCTGAAACTAAACCGATCCAGTTTGGGTTTAGAAAAATGAACCCAACCCCACCGAATATATTAATCCAACCCAACCCAATCCTTATAGTCCAGGTTGTCGGGTTGAATGTACACCCATAATTTCTAGACTTGAATAATGAGGCCCACTCTTTCATTGGCCCGATAGGTTTTGATTTATGATTTGATCATAAACAAAATTTTCATTAATAAAATCAGTGGTATTTAAGGTGAAAGATATAATTAAAGAAGATAAAAGAACTTTTAATCCAGTTGAAATTATGAACAACGGGTAAAGGATTGACTTGCTTGTAATGATTATATCAATTAACATAATTTGTCTTAGAGTGGAGTACAACTCTAAATCCATAGTAGAGTGATCTTAATGAATGAAAATTGATTAATTAATTAATTTTGTATTATTGAAGTATATAATCTATAAGTTCATAAGGTCAACTTGCTAACTGTATGTGTGTGTTTGTGTGTGACATTGAACAACCTTATGATACGACACGTGCAAGGACCATAGGGAAAGTGTTGTTCATACTTCAAGAAATTTATCAAACCAAACCAGTAGTAACGTCACTTACTTGGTTGGTTTAGACTGGACTTACTAAATATTTTGAATACTAACATAGATCTGCCCTTCAAAATTCAATTCAACCAAATCCATCGTGTTGATTCAATTAAAATACGATAATATTTCAATTTTTAGATATTTTATTATTAAATATTCTTAATTTTCATTAAAAAGAAAAAAAAACCTTGGATTAAAATGGGAAATTTTTAAAGATCAAGAACAACCAAATATATATATATATATATAGGACTATTTTGCATACATTTATTTTATTTAAATCTATTTTGCATTTGTAATAATTATAATAAATAAATAATAAGAACACTTAAAGAACACAAGGTCGTTGTAGTATAGTGGTAAGTATTCCCGCCTGTCACGCGGGTGACCCGGGTTCGATCCCCGGCAACGGCGATATTTATTTTTCGTTCAAATTCATCAGGGCTACACACGCGTCGCCTTCTGGAAGGCATACATCATATTTTTTAAGTTTGAAATCTAATATTTTAATTTTTTTTTATTAGTTAAAAGTCTAAATATAATTAATTTAATATCTATAATATTTAAAATTCTTGATTTTATCTTTAATCAAATTTTTAATTAGGCCATATTAACTAATAGTATATTTTACAGCANTTTTTTTTTTTTTTTTTTTTTTTCTTTTTTTTTTAAATTTAAAACTTGGGTCTGGCTCAGGAAGTAATGAGTCCCGTCTCTCATCCCTCTGAATGAAGAAGTAGTGAGCCATTAATATGGACAACTTTTCTCCCTATACCGGAAGCCACCACGAGAAAGAAACATTTCGCCCCAAAGATAGGTTGTAGTCGAGTTCTGTACAACTCTTTAGTTAACTGTTAAAGCTATGTAAGTCAACTTGGGTTCTTTCCACTGAACATAGGCAACAACGCTGTCTGAGTATGAGTGGGTTCTGGTACTTGAAATGAGCGCCCCATCTGGTGGGGGCGGCTATCACTGCTGGAAGCCCCTATGGTTGTTCGACTACGTACTCTCAGCTTCCAAGGTCACTTTCTGAGCTTGCGAAAGGGTGAATGAGACCACAATAAGGTTTGTTTGCCTTGATCACCTTCCGAGATATTTAGGCAGAAGTGCCCAAAAAAACTGTGCTAAGGTATATAACTTTCGCACTTTCCGCAAGCTTTTTTTGTTCACGAAAAAAAAAAAAAAACTTGAATAAAGCGGTACTAAGCTACGCGCTTCTCCCTCACTTCTTCTTATACCCTCAATTTACTTTACTAACGTAAAAACGGGAAGTCACTCATTCAAACCTCCCGCCTCTCGGTTAGCTTCCTCGGCTTCCGGTGGTGGGCCAATCGAACCCACACGAGACTCTTTTTCTTCCAGGGAGGCAAATTCTTACAAAATCTCTTTGTCAAAAATCAAAATTATTTGGTTGGGGAAGATAGCAAAGGTGCTAAAGCAATCAATGGGTCCTCGACATACGTGTTAGGGATCGTGAACTTTGTAATATGAGCAAATCTCTTGGGAATTCGAATGACATGAAGTCATTGTTGATGATTATTGGGAGTGAGTCCCGCATTGGTTAATTGTAGAGATCTATGATTCCTAACAAATGGTATAAGAGCTAAGGGAGATTCACCATGATGATCGAGTGTTTTCATAAAAGAGTTGCGTTCAATAGAACGCTCGAACCCACATAAGGGTAAGTAAAAGTCGAGAGCGTGAAACTTGTTGGGCCAAGCGAATCAACCAATCTATAATAGCTTATGAAAAAGCGTTTTTTGTACATCGTAACGAACCCACATAAGGGTAAGTAAGAGTCGAGAGCGTGAAACTTGTTGAGCCAAGCGAATCAACCAATCTCTAATAGCTTATGAAAAAGCGTTTTTTGTACATCGTAACGAACCCACATAAGGGTAAGTAAGAGTCGAGCGTGAAACTTGTTGGGCCAAGCGAATCAACCAATCTATAACAGCTTATGAAAAAACGTTTTTTGTACATCGTAACAGTCCATGTTATTAATTTTGTGTAATATCAGTTCAAGTCTCATATCATCTAGTGAAATATTAATCTTCTAAATTTAACAGATTTATAAGGAAAAATTATACAAACTCATTATATAGGATACTCCTACTCACATATCTGTGCACGAATGATTGAATCAAATCATTTGTAACAATTAAACAGTGAGCTATATTCATAGTGTCGCCGTAATAATTTTTATGCTTAATAGACACGTATACTTCCAATTTTGTGTCAAGTAAGCTCGTTAACTTTATATTTCGTATCTATTAGATCCCTAAAAAATTTCTAGTTTTGTAATTGGATATAAATTTAAATTTTGTATCTATTTAAGCTTAACACTTTCAATTTTGCGTCTATTAGATCCGAGAAACCATCGTTTAAACATATGATTAGACCTAGGCAGTGACCTTGAGATCACAAGGGGAAGTGTTTAAAAATTTAAAAGGAAGTAGAATCTTATTTATCAAGAAAAAGGAAAGACGAGGGAGCATTAAAATTAGGGGTGTACATTCAACCTGACAACCCGGACCAATCCAACCCGAACTATAAGGGTTGGGTTGGGTTGGATTAGCATTTCGGGTAGGGTTGGATTCATTTGTCTGAACCCGAACTGAATCGGTTCGGTTTTGGGTTCATGGGCAAAACCTTTGAGTTGACACGAGCCAAATAAAAATATAATATATATATATTTTTTTTGTATTAATAGGTTCGCCATAGTGGTATTGAGGTTGGTTAAGGGACACTCACGGCCGAGTTTGACGCTAGGAAAATATATGTTTCTTTTTTATTAAAATCTTGATATTCGAAACTAATAAAATGAACGTGTAGTTTAGGAAATATATGCAACGACCCATTTCTTCCAAGATTAAGAATCTAGACTCGACAGCTGATAGCCCCGACATTTCATGCATTCTTTCGGACATGGTCACATTATCTACTCCTTGCTTCTTAAGAGTGAAAACTATCCCGACAGGCCAACACGAGTTATTCCAACAGGTTTTGTCCACACCCACATGCATCTTAGGAAAAGTCTCGGGACGTCACCCAACCTAGAATTTCTCCAAGCAAAACATGCATCTTAGTTAATCCACTCGATTTTTTCCCCGACATTTCATGCATTCTTTCGGACATGGTCACATTATCTACTCCTTGCTTCTTAAGAGTGAAAACTATCCCAACAAGCCAACACGAGTTATTCCAATAGGTTTTGTCCACACCCACATGCATCTTAGGAAAAGTCTCGGGACGTCACCCAACCTAGAATTTCTCCAAGCAAAACATGCATCTTAGTTAATCCACTCGATTTTTTCCCCGACATTTCATGCATTCTTTCGGACATGGTCACATTATCTACTCCTTGCTTCTTAAGAGTGAAAACTATCCCAACAAGCCAACACGAGTTATTCCAATAGGTTTTGTCCACACCCACATGCATCTTAGGAAAAGTCTCGGGACGTCACCCAACCTAGAATTTCTCCAAGCAAAACATGCATCTTAGTTATTCCACTCGATATTTTTTTTTTTATACAAACAAAATTTATTATAACTATATCCATAAACTTTTACTCTTATATATTTGATCGAGTAGCCCGTGAGAGTTGGCTAATTGTGCAATTAGTCCCTCTCTTAGTAATGAAATGGATATTCCTCGTAAATTTTAAATATCAATATTAATATCGACATAAAATTTTAATGATCATTAACATTGATATCGAACCAATAATTTTATAAAATGTCAACTCATGTACAGATAAAGGAAGAAATGAATATCCTGAAAGTTACGTGCTACTCTCATTTTTCAGGTAAAGATAAAGCACTCATGTACGGATGACGGTGTCGCGATGATGGCCATAAAACTAGTGTTAAGGTAGTTCTATTCTATCGTATTCATTTCAAATTTCACGTTATTATTTTCCACTTTACTGTTTAATTTTTTTTTTTTTTTTTACTATGAACGTTTAAGTCCAAAGTATTGTTTATGAATTATTTTAAAGGAATGTTTTCACCTTTAACCGTGACATATGTAGTAGTGACTTTATTATAGTAGAACCCTTATATTTGCAAAAATTTCAGTAATACCTTTTAATTTCTTTTAGAAACTTCAAAAATAATATCGAGATAATCTAAGAGGTGTAGATAGATAGTTTCCGTCCATAAATTGATGGTAAAACTCTTTTTGAATTTTTTAAAATTGCAAACTTTAAAATTTTATGAGTATTTCTTAGACATAATACTCATTTATTTATTTTTGGAAATATTAGCGGATGTAAAAACATCTTTCAATATCCTTTTTAAAAAAAAAAAAAAAAAAAAAACCGATCTTATACTCGTGGGCAATTTTTTTATTTACAGTAAATGTTACGTAACTTATTAGGGTGAAAATCGCTACCCAAGAAGGAATCGACCAAAGATGTAGGTCATACTGACTAAGGCCTCATGATTGACCACGAGATGGAAACAGGGAATATAATCCCGTCCTCGACCCCATTTATCTAATGGAAAAATATGTTTTCCATTTCCTCCCTCATTTTCGATATAAATGAAGAATCTATCTCAATTCAGAGTGAATCTCCGTGGATAAAATGGACATCTCTACTCATGGCTCAATAATCCTAAACGCACCATTTGGAAAAGGATAGGGGTGTACATGGTCCGGATTTGGCTTGGTTGCTTCAAATTGAATTTTTTTTTTTTTTTGGGCTTCAAATTTCTTTTAATGTTTATCAATTTCTTTTGGAACCCGAACACAATCCAAATCTAATTGCGTTAAAAAAAAAAAATGAATCCAACCCAAATCTGAGAATCAATCCAACCCAACCCAACCTTTATAATTCAGGTTGGGTCGGGTTGACCCCATCAATTTTTTTGGAACCCGAACACAATCTAAACCTGATTGGGTTTAAAAAAAATGAACCCAACCCAAATCCGAGAATCAATCCAACCCAACCCAACCCTTATAATTCAGGTTGGGTCGGGTTGACCCCATCAATTTTTTTAGAACCCAAACACAATCCAAACCTAGTTGGGTTCAAAAAAATAAACCCAACCCAAATCCGAGAATCAATCTAACCCAACCTAACCCTTATAATTCAGGTTGGGTCGGGTTGACCCCATCAATTTTTCTGGAACCCGAACACAATCCAAACCTAATTGGGTTAAAGAAAATGAACCCAACCAAAATCCGAGAATCAATCCAACCCAACCCAACCCTTACAGTTTAGGTTGGGTCGGGTTGACCCCATCAATTTTTTTTTGGAACCCGAACATAATCCAAACATGATTGTGTTAAAAAAAATGAACCTAACCCAAATCCGAGAATCAATCCAACCCAACCCAACTCTTATAATTCAGATTGGGTCGGGTTGACCCCATCAACATTTTCTAGAACCCGAACACAATCCAAACTTGATTGGATCCAAAAAAATGAATCCAACCCAAATCTGAATCAATCGAACCCAACCCAACCGTTATAATTCAGGTTGGGGTCGGATTGACCCCATCAATTTTTTCTAAAACCGGAACACAATCCAAACCTGATTGGGTTCAAAAAAATGAACCTAACCCAAATCCGAGAATCAATCCAACCCAACCCTTATAATTTAAGTATGGTCGGGTTGGATTCTCGGGTTGAGTGTGTAGTAAAAGATATGTTTTGAAAAGTTACGAAAAACACTCGGCCCAATTGTTTGAGTTATCCATCCCGGCCCATTTGTTTGTCCATCCAAAAGTTCCCAAATTGTTGCATTTGATCCCCAACGAGCTTCCCAACGGCGTACATTGATTTTGGCTCCATTTTCTTCATCAGCGGAGGAAAAAGAATCAAAATATGAACTCAATCTCCACCTCACACCTCCCATCTCCCTTCAAACCAGTAGATTTCTGAAGATTTCAGCAATTTAGGCTTCGCTTTCAAGGTATTCATTCTGTTCAATCTCAAATTTCAACGTTTTCATTTGGAATATCGTGATTAAAAGCAATTCATTATAAGGAAATTCAATGGTGTTTTGAATGATTCTCCCCTCTCTGTCACTCACAGGCGAGGAACAGTACCATGGAAAGCTCCATTGCTTTCAAGTATCTTTCCCCTTCTCCTCCGCTTGCTTCTTCTGCTAGATTATGCTTCTTATCAAGTAAGCTGAGAGGAACAAGACCCACATCAGTTCCTTGCTATGATCTCGAATGGAGGTCGAAACGCTTCGTGTTTAAGCAAAAAATGATGGTTAAAGCTAGTGCGAAGGTGGAGGAGACCAGTGCTAAGGAGAGTGCTTATAAGAGCGAGTGGGGGAAGGTTTCGGCTGTGTTGTTTGATATGGATGGAGTTTTATGTAATAGTGAGGACCTATCTCGAAGGGCTGGCGTCGATGTTTTTAGTGAGTTGGGTGTTGAAGTCACCCCTGAAGACTTTGTGCCATTCATGGGAACTGGTAATTGAAGATGAACTGGCTTTTTTTTTTCCTTTTGTTCATCAAAGCTTACTTCACTGATGATTTGTTGTTTCTCTTTCGGTTTCCCCTTTGAGCTTTCCCTCAAGGTTTTTAAAATGTTGTGCTAGGGAGAGGTTTCCACACCTTTGTAAAGGGTGTTTCGTTGTGCTAGGGAGAGGTTTCCACACTCTTATAAAGGGTGTTTTGGTCTGCTAGGGAGAGGTTTCCACACTTTTATAAAGGGTGTTTCGTTCTGATAGGGAGATGTTTCCACACCCCTGTAAAGGGTGTTTCGTTGTGCTAGGGAGAGGTTTCCACATCCCTGTAAAGGGTGTTTCGTTGTGCTAGGGAGAGGTTTCCACACCCCTGTAAAGGGTGTTTCGTTCTGATAGGGAGAGGTTTCCACGCCCTTATAGAGGTTTCCAAACCATTATAAAGGGTGTTTCGTTCTGCTCGGAGAGATTTCCACACCCTTATAGAGGTGTTTCGTTCTACTAGGGAGAGATTTCCACACCCTTATAAAGGTTTCCAAACCATTATAAAGGGTGCTTCGTTCTCCTATGGAGGGGTTTCCACACTCTTATAAAGGATGTTTCGTTCGACGAGGGAGAGGTTTCCACACCCTTATACGGCTAGGGAGAGGTTTCCACACCCTTCTCCAATTGATGTGGAACCCCCCAATCCAACCCCTTCGGGGCCCAGCGTCTTTACTGGCACACCGCCTCGTATTCACCCCATTCGGGGCTCTGTCTTCTTGCTAGCACATCGCCCGATGTCTGGCTCTGATACAATTTGTAATAGCTCAAAGAGGACAATATCTGCTATTGGTGGGATAATGATTACTAGTAATACTTATTTTAATCGAGAGCTGAAGTATGAAAATTGCTATGCTAAGTTTGTCATTGTTATTCGATTATACGAGTAGCATAGGATGTGAGGATGTAAGATTACTTAAATCCTATTGTTTTGTTATTTTGGCATGGGGAGGTTGAATCATGTAATACTTAGCTGCCATCACCATGGCTCGGCTGTAACGACCCGAAATTTTCTACTTAATTTAAGGTCGCTATTGTATACATATCCTAAACATTGGATGCGGAAGACTTCATTTAAATTTCAGTTTAAGTTAAAAACATCCTATTCTAGCCTATGCATGTGCCATGGTCTCGAGTTGTGTCGTTTTAAAGATGTTTTCGAAACACGTAAGTCCATGGCTGTGTTTTAAGATAAAGGATATGTTTTATGGAATTTAAATGAAGTCTTCCGCATCCAATGTTTAGGATATGTATACAGTAGTGACCTTAAATTAAGTAGAAAATTTAGGGTCGTTACATCGGTAATGACTGCCTCTCTTTCAATTTTTTCTTATCCAATACATAACATTCAACCTCATCTAATGAATTGCATATGATACATGTGGTAGCTACATGATACTGATAATTAATATTAACGTTTGAATTTCCACTTCATTATACCAGGTGAAGCGAACTTCTTAGGAGGTGTTGCATCAGTGAAAGGGGTAGCAGGATTTAGTCCTGAGGCAGCAAAAAAGAGGTTTTTTGAGATATATCTAGAGAAGGTAATCAATTTGCAACATATTCCCTTTATTTTATTGGCTAAGTATGTGTTTTTCTTGTTTAATCCTTATCGTTTCAAACGTTTTCGTTCAGTTCTTTATGTATGAACATTTTTCAATTGTACCACTTGTGTTAGTGGAGGTTAATTGTAAATGATGATTAAAACTTACACGAAATTACACTTAGTATACTAACGAAACTTTAGAAGAGGAATATGTAACAGCCCAAGCCCACCGCTAGCAGATATTGTTCTCTTTAGGTTTTCCCTTTCGGGCTTTCTCTCAAGGTTTTTAAAACATGTTTGCTAGAGAGAGGTTTCCACGCCCTTATAAAGAATGCTTCGTTCTCCTCCTCAACCGATGTGGGATCTCACAATCCACCTCCCTTCGGGGCTTAGCATCCTCGCTGGCACTTGTTCCCTTCTCCAATCGATGTGGGATCCACCAATCCACCCCCTTTTGGGGCTCAGCGTTCTTGTTGGCACACTGCCTCGTGTCCACCCCCTTCGGGGCTCAGTCTTCTCGTTGGTACTCACCCAGTGTCTAGCTCTGATACCATTTGTAATGACCCAAGTCCACCACTAGCAGATATTGTCCTCTTTGGGTTTTCCCTTTCAGGCTTCCCCTCAAGGTTTTTAAAACGCGTATGCTAGGGAGAGGTTTCCACACCCTTATAAAGAATGCTTCGTTCTCCTCCCCAATCGATGTGGAATCTCACAATCCACCCCCCTTCGGGGCCTAGCATCCTCGTTGGCACTTGTTCCCTTCTCTAATCGATGTGGGATCCACCAATCCACCCCCTTTTGGGGCCCAGCGTTCTTGCTGGCACATTGCCTCGTGTCCACCCCCTTTGGGCTCAGTCTTTTCGTTGGCACTCACCCAGTGTCTAGCTCTGATACCATTTGTAACGACCCAAGTCCACTGCTAGCAGATATTGTCCTCTTTGGGTTTTCCCTTTCGGGTTTCCCCTCAAGATTTTTAAAACGTGTCTGCTAGGGAGAGGTTTCCACACCCTTATAAAGAATGCTTCGTTCTCCTCTCCAACCGATGTGGAATCTCACAACCCACCCCCCTTCGGGGCCTAGCATCCTCGCTGGCACTTGTTCCCTTCTCCAATCGATGTGGGATCCACCAATCCACCCCCTTTGGGGCCCAACGTTCTTGCTAGCACACTTCCTCATGTCCACCCCCTTCGAGGCTCAATCTTCTCGTTGGCACTCACCCAGTGTCTAGCTCTGATACCATTTGTAACGGCCCAAGTCCACCGCTAGCAGATATTGCCTTCTTTGGGTTCTCTCTTTCAGGCTTCCCCTCAAGGTTTTTATAACGCGTTTGCTAGGGAGAGGTTTCCACACCCTTATAAAGAATGTTTCGTTCTCCTCCCCAGTTCTCATAGAATAAGTCCCCGAATTTCTCCAAAATTGTAAGAAAATTCGTAGTTTTTCCTATTACATAGCTTAATTCTTTCTCCAAATTTCAGTAACTTACTAAGTATCATGGTGTGTTAGTTTATCACAAGTCACATGTAACATCCGCCTACAGAAACACTATAATTGAAAAATGTTATACTCACAAGGGACTAATTTGAAGCTTTCTGAATAATATGGATTAAATTCGAAAAAATTATATTTAGCTTATTTCATTCGTCTGAAAATTCAGTAAAATCTTCGCCATATCGTTTGCTAACTTCGAACTGTAATTGATGATTTTGGCATAATAGTATGCAAAGCCCAATTCTGGAATAGGCTTTCCTGGTGCACTGGAACTCATTACTGAGGTGTGTTCTTGTGGAATGCAAGCTGCGTATTCTCATTATTCTGATGATGATCATCATCATGAAACTTACTATTTGAGTTTGACTATCATTATTAGTGTAAAAGCAAGGGCCTTAAAGTTGCTGTTGCGTCTAGTGCTGATCGTATCAAGGTTGATGCAAATTTAGCTGCTGCAGGGTTACCGCTGTCGATGTAAGTTCGATTATATGTTACACTTAAGAGTCTCGAGGTCTAATTTAATATTTCTTAAGAATGTAACTTTCTGATTACTCGTATCTAGCTACAAAGTTAAAATAGAATGTGTAAGATCCCACATTGGTTGGGGAGGAGAACGAACCACCCTTTATAAGGGTGTGGAAACCTTTCCCTAGCATAGGCGTTTTAAAAACCTTGAGGGGAAGCTCAAAAGGGTAAGCCCAAAGAAGACTGTATCTGTTAGTGGTGGACTTAGGCCGTTACAAATGGTATCAGAGCCAGACACTGGCCAATGTGCCAACAATGAGGCTGAGTCCCGAAGGGGGATGGACACGAGGCGGTGTGCCAGTAAGGATGCTGGACCCCAAAGAGGGGTGGATTGCAAGGGTCCCACATCGATTGGAGAATGGAACGAGTGCCAACGAGGACGCTGGGCCCGAAGTGGGGTGGATTGTAAGATCCCACATTGATTGGGGAGGAGAACGAAACACCCTTTATAAGGGTGTGGAAACTTTTCCCTAGCAGACACGTTTTAAAAACCTTGAGGGGAAGCCCGAAAGGGAAAGCCCAAAGAGGACAATATCTGCTAGTAGTGGACTTGGGCCGTTACAGAATGGTTTCATACTCAGTAACTTGAAGTGCTACGATGAATCAATTAGATAGTTGCAATCAATTCATAGTTCATAGGTGAAACATGGTTTAGATTTTTGGCTAGAAAGGAATTCTCGTCTCGTTAAGACCAAATATCGTTTCGAAGAAAAATTTAAAGCATAATATACGTAATGGCATTCTTCTCGAATATTAAACAGTAAATGTCTTCATAAAGAGAATAATCTGGAAACTAGCTGAAAATATTTTGGCTCATGACTTTCTCATGTTTTGGAGTAAAATTTTCAATATAATTTTTCTCTATGACTTGTTTAAGATTTTTAATTATGAATTTATGCTTCTTTTATAGGTTTGATGCCATAGTATCAGCTGATGCTTTTGAGAATCTGAAACCTGCACCTGACATATTCATAGCTGCATCGAAGTTGCTAAATGTACCAACGGATGAGGTACAATGATTGGCTAACTCTCGGCCCGTGCCCTTCTCTCGTTCTTCTTTCCACGGCTCCGATGTGTAAAGCCATCAGTTTCGTTTCTTTCTTCTTTTTGGCATTAAGGACTTGCTGTACATTGCTTGTAGAATGTTCCTAGGCGTGCAGGATGTTCATTATATCACTTTGTTTTATTTCTTGTATGCCAGTGTTAATGTGAGATCACACGTCGGTTGGGGGGAGAACGAAGCATTCTTTATATGGGTGTGGAAACCTCTCCCTAGCAGACGCGTTTTAAAAACCTAGAGGAGAAGACCGAAAGAGAAAGCCCAAAGAGGACAATATCTGCTAGCGGTGGACGAGCTAGACACCGAGTGATCTGCCAACAAGAAGACTGTAACAACCCAGGCCCACCGCTAGTAGATATTGTCCTCTTTGGGCTTTCCCTTTCAGGCTTCCCCTCAAGGCTTTAAAACGCGTCTGCTAGGGGAAGGTTTCCACACCTTTATAAATGGTGGTTTGTTCTCCTCCCTAACCAATGTGGGACATCACAATCCACCCCCCTTCGGGGCCCAGCGTCCTCGCTGGCACTCGTTCCTTCCTCCAATCAATGTGGGACCGCCCCCAAATCCACCCATCTTTGGGGCCCAACATCCTTACTGGCACACCGCCTCGTGTCTACCCCCCTTCGGGGAACAGCGAGAAGGCTGGCACATCGTCCGGTGTCTGGCTCTGATACCATTTGTAACAACCCAGACCCACCGCTAGCAGATATTGTCCTCTTTGAGCTTTCCCTTTCGGGCTTCCCCTCAAGGCTTTAAAACGCATCTGCTAGGGGAAGGTTTTCACACCCTTATAAATGGTGGTTTGTTCTCCTCCCCAACCAATGTGGGACATCACAAAGACTGTGCCTCGAAGGGGGGTTGAATACTAGGCGGTGTGCCAGCAAGGACGTTGGGACCCGAAGGGGGGTGGATTGAGGGGCCTCACATTGATTGGAGAAGGGAACGAGTGCCATCAAGGATGTTGGGCCCTGAAGGGGGTGGATTTTGAGATCCCACATCGGTTGGGGAGGAGAACGAAGCATTCTTTATAAGGGTGTGGAAACCTCTCCCTAGCAGACACGTTTTAAAAACCTTGAGGGGAAGCCCAAAAGGGAAAGCCCAAAGAGGACAATATCTGCTAGCGGTGGACTTGGGCCGTTACAGCTAAACTAATCCATTCGCTTATCTTTAAAAGATTGCTTTTCCCAGGAAGTCTCTTGCAGAACATCCTAAGAATGTGGCCTTTGCCTCGACGATAAAGTTCTCGTCTTCATTCTCTTTGTTTGTTTTATTTCTGTAGTCTCTATTGTCTATCTATTTTATTCATTTTGGTAAAAGATCTATTTGAATATGTAAATAATAAGTATATAATCTTGAAATCATTTTCTACGTATCATCTGATCTAATATACGTCGTTCGATCTCTGTTTTCTGGATTCTAAATGCTATTGTGCTGTTATAACTATTTTCGATATTTTCTCAGTGCATTGTCATCGAAGATGCACTAGCTGGAGTGCAAGCTGCCCAAGCTGCAAAAATGAGGTACTGAAAGTTTTCACCTTCTCTCTCTATTAGAACATGTGATGTCTCACATTGGTTGGGGAGGAGAACAAACCATTTATAAGGGTGTGTAAACCTTCCCCTAGCAGATGCGTTTTAAAGCCTTGAGGGGAAGCCCGAAAGGGAAAGCCCAAAGAGGATAATATCTGCTAGTGCTGGATCTGGGCCGTTATAAATGGTATCAGAGCCAGACACTGGACGATGTACCAACCTTCTCGCTGTTCCCCGAAGGGGGGTAGACTAAGGACGCTGGGCCCCAAAGGGGGGTGGACTTGGGGGCGGTCCTACATCGATTGGAGGAAGGAAAGAGTGCCAGCGAGGACGCTGGGCCCCAAAGGGGGGTGGATTGTGATGTCCCACATTGGTTGGGGAGGAGAACAAACCACCATTTATAAGGGTGTGGAAACCTTTCCCTAGCAGACGCGTTTTAAAACCTTGAGGGGAAGCCCAAAAGGAAAAGCCCAAAGAGGACAATATCTACTAGTGCTGGATCTGGGCCGTTATAAATAGTATCAGAGCCAGACATTGGACGATGTGCCAGCCTTCTCGCTGTTCTCCGAAGGGGGGTAGACTAAGGACGCTGGCCCCCAAAGGGGGGTGGACTTAGGGGCGGTCCCACATCGATTGGAGGAAGGAAAGAGTGCCAGCGAGGACGCTGGGCCCCGAAGGGGGATGGATTTTGATGTCTCACATTGGTTGGGGAGGAGAACAAACCACCATTTATAATGGTGTGGAAACCTTTCCCTAGTAGACGCGTTTTAAAGCCTTGAGGGGAAGCCCAAAAGGAAAAGCCCAAAGAGGACAATATCTGCTAGTGCTGGATTTGGGCCGTTATAAATAGTATCAGAGCCAGACATTGGACGATGTGCCAGCCTTCTCGCTGTTCTCCGAAGGGGGGTAGACTAAGGACGCTGGCCCCCAAAGGGGGGTGGACTTAGGGGCGGTCCCACATCGATTGGAGTAAGGAAAGAGTGCCAGCGAGGACGCTGGGCCCCGAAGGGGGATGGATTTTGATGTCTCACATTGGTTGGGGAGGAGAACAAACCACCATTTATAATGGTGTGGAAACCTTTCCCTAGTAGACGCGTTTTAAAGCCTTGAGGGGAAGCCCAAAAGGAAAAGCCCAAAGAGGACAATATCTGCTAGTGCTGGATTTGGGCCGTTATAAATAGTATCAGAGCCAGACATTGGACGATGTGCCAGCCTTCTCGCTGTTCTCCGAAGGGGGGTAGACTAAGGACGCTGGCCCCCAAAGGGGGGTGGACTTAGGGGCGGTCCCACATCGATTGGAGTAAGGAAAGAGTGCCAGCGAGGACGCTGGGCCCCGAAGGGGGATGGATTTTGATGTCTCACATTGGTTGGGGAGGAGAACAAACCACCATTTATAATGGTGTGGAAACCTTTCCCTAGTAGACGCGTTTTAAAGCCTTGAGGGGAAGCCCAAAAGGAAAAGCCCAAAGAGGACAATATCTGCTAGTGCTGGATCTGGGCCGTTATAAATAGTATCAGAGCCAGACACTGGACGATGTGCCAGCCTTCTCGCTCTTCCCCGAAGGGGGGTAGACTAAGGACGCTGGCCCCCAAAGGGGGGTGGACTTACGGGCGGTCCCACATCGATTGGAGGAAGGAAAGAGTGCCAGCGAGGACGCTGGGCCCCGAAGGGGGATGGATTTTGATGTCTCACAGTGGTTGGGGAGGAGAACAAACCACCATTTATAAGGGTGTGGAAACCTTCCCCTAGCAGACGCGTTTTAAAGCCTTGAGGGGAAACCCAAAAGGGAAAGCCCAAAGAGGACAATATCTGCTAGCAGTGAATCTGGGCCGTTACAGAACAAGTCATGTGATGGGTGATAAGTCCGGTTTGATCTATCAACACTAGACTTCACTACTTCCTTAGTATCGTTGTCCCGTTATTGTTCGATTTACTTCTCTCTTTCTATGTAAACACTAATAAATATATGAACTCTTGCAAGAAAGATGTGTTTTTTGTTAAATGGTGTTTTATATTGCTTGCAGATGCATTGCTGTTAAAACTACATTATCAGACGAAACTCTAAAGACGGCTGGTCCATCACTTATTCGAAATGATATAGGAAATATCACAATTCATGATATTCTCTCTGGTGGTTCTGATACCTCTAGTATGTAGCCATGAGAATACATTGTGATGTCATTTTGTACCACCATTAATGTTGAACAGTCGAGCTATATCTGTGCCGTGTTACATGAATTATAACAGCAATTCCTTTTTCTTTGATCAGAAGTATGTATGAGAAGAACACTTTTGAATAAATTTCTTTTTACATTATCTGATTGGCTTTGTTCTTGGATAGTGTTTGTTTGTGTAATTAAATTGTTTCTGTCTAATAGTTTGAGTTAGTATTTGGCGCATATCATTGCAGATGAGAAGATACAGGGATCTCAATTTCTTCAAACCTCTGAACAAATTTCCCCACGAAAAGATACGTCAGGCATCGATGCTGCTGCTGCTGTACAGGACTCGGAGGCCGTCAATGATGGTTCGTTGTCGATCGGAAGGTAGAGGTCAATAGAACTTTTTCATCATCTATGGTTCGTATTGAAATGCTGTATACCTCTATTTCCATTTAAAGAAACTGCCTTGAGGTAAATACACGAACACAACACGAACATGGCGATATATCAATTTCTAAACAAGTAGGACACAACCTGTTGGGGACACGTTATGCATGTATAAAAGTACAGACACCAACACGACATGAACATGGCGACATGACAATTTCTAAACAATTAGGACACAACATGTTGGGGGTATGTTATGTATATATAAAAGAACAATACTATTTATTTTGGCTATGGATCAAGGTGTGTGTGTCATGGGGCCAAAATGAAGGGAGCTGGCTATGGGTCGGGTCACGTGGGGTTTGGGGAAAAAGACTCATCTTGTGGGTCGGATGCAACAACATTGGTTTTGTTGTTCATTTCTTCCTCTGTGATGCCCGCGACTTCGGTTGGGATCTCTAAACTTTGGTTCAAGTCGCATAGATAATGGATCGAAAAGAATTGCACAACTTTCTCTTTGAAAGTGTAACGGCCCAAATCCATAGCTAGTAGATATTGTCCTCTTTGGGTTTTCTCTTTCGGGCTTCCCCTCAAGGCTTTAAAACGCGTCTGCTAGGGAAAGGTTTCCACACCTTTATAAATGGTGGTTTGTTCTCCTCCCCAACCAATGTGGGACATCACAATCCACCCCCCTTCGGAGCCCAATGTCCTTACTGGCACACCGCCTTGTGTCTACCCCCCTTTGGGGAACAGCGAGAAGGCTGGCACATCGTCTGGTGTTTGGCTCTGAGACCATTTGTAACGGCCTAGATCTACCGCTAGCAAATATTGTCCTCTTTGGGCTTTCCCTTTTGGGCTTCCCCTCAAGGCTTTAAAACGCGTCTGCTAGGGGAAGGTTTCCACACCCTTATAAATGGTGGTTTGTTCTCCTCGGACATCACATAAAGTGTCTTCATCCTCATCGTGGCATGCGATTAGACATAATGTTTCATCGATTGATTCTTCTCCCCCTCAACGCTTGCAATTCTGATTCGCCATTGTCTTCGACCATGTTGCATTTTGTTTGTTTTTGCTGTCTTTGTTTCATTTGTCTCTTCCTCTTCTTCTGCTCCTTCATTGCACGGCTTTTCGTCTTTGTTTGTTTTTACATGTAAGAACTATGTGCAACTCCGAATGCTTCATCGTTATATCCCCGTTGACGATATCATTTCCTTTTTTATTTCTGATGGAGTGACTACATCAGCACTAGTTTATTATCAAAGTACTTGAGAAATATACATGTTTCCAGAATTTGTTTGATACTTAGGTGAATCGTCGACAGGTTGCAGGGTACTAGGCGAGATATAGTGAGATACGGAAGCTTGGGCATTGCTCTTTCGTGTCTCGTGATTACCATTACGAACTGGAAGGTGCATCTTTTACCAACACGATCCAACTTTCTAAGGTTTAGTCTCTTACTTAACTTATGCATACAATTCCCCAGGCAATGCAGTATACATCTCCTAAAGCTATTTGGAACTTGTTCTTTGGAGTTAACCAACCTTCTTTCCAAAATAATGCAAGCTCAGGTATAATGCTTCTTAATTTTGTTTATAGGAAGTTAGACTTATTTAGGAGAAATTTACATGAAAGAAAGAGGGTATGCCATTTCTCGAGCGGGTTATTCTATTCCACCTCTTAGAAAGAAAAGAACCGATCCTTTTGCGCTAGTACTGTTGCGAGACTGGTACTTGGCAGCTCACAAGCAACATATAGACTGACGGTTGCCCAAAGGCAGGGTATTGGCATTGATGGGAAAAAAAATCATTATTATAGAAAATTTTGGACCCGAGACACTGATATGAAGTGTCGGGCCCCGAGCTCTCTATACTTACACAAGAATGGCTTAATAGAGAGTCGAGTAGTTGTAGTTGCTTAGAAGAGAGAGAGTATGTACATTCTTAAGTAGGAAAACTTGGAAGACGGGCGTTGCGTTCGAAAGAGAAGATTGAGAGGAATTATTATCGAAAACGCTCTTGTTTTTCTGTTCATCAACTTTTATACTTCTTATGGGATTTTACTGTCTTATAATATGACTCCTTTGTTCATTTCGTGGTTTTACGTCCTTGTTATGACATGATATTCATCAGAACGAGGAACGAAGTTGAAACTTATCTCCTTTGACTGGGTATAGGTGGTCTTGTACGTGACAGAATCCAACGATTCATCGAATATATATCAGAAATCGAAACGAGGTGAATTGCATTAGAAGTTTGGATGTTCAGTTCATTCATATAATGAAATTAGTCAACACTGACTTAGTTTGTAAATTCTTGTGCATGTGTAAGGGAAACTGCTCCTGTTGTGCCAGAATTTCCATCGAAACTCGATTGGCTAAATAGTTCTCCCCTTCGGTTCCGCAAGGTAATTGTTGCTTCGATGTGAACGAAAATTTCTAACCGATGTATATGCTAGTTAAAATCGTTCCAATTTTTGGTAGGATTTGAAAGGAAAAGTTGTTCTCCTCGATTTTTGGACCTATTGTTGTATAAATTGCATGCACGTTTTGCCGGACTTGGAGTATTTGGAGAAGAAGTACAACGACAAGGCGGTAAGCCCTTTGTATGTTATCGTTATATATTTGGAATTAAATTGATATACACCGCGAAGAGCGTGGATGTACGGACACGTGCACATATTTTAGGTGCAAAGAATTCACTTACAGGAATTTATATATGTGAATTTGGAGGAATGCTCGAGTAAAACAACGTACTATGTAATAACGAAACCACCGGTATATCATTCTTTCATCATACATAGTTCCCTTTCACTGAACTTGGGACATTGTAGAATTGTTATCAGTCGAACAGCTTGCGAAAAAATCGCTCTCCTCTTGTTTCTATTTAGTCCTACGACACATTAAGCGAGCAAGGTATTAGGCCAAGTTGCTGCAAAAGAAAGAATGTACGAGAAGGGGAGGGGAGGGAGGGTTACTGTGAGACCCCACATCAGTTGGGGAGAAGAACGAAACATTCTTTATAAGGGTGTGGAAACCTCTCCCTAGCAGACGCGTTTTAAAAACCTTGAGGGGAAGCCCGAAAGGGAAAGTCCAAAGAGGACAATATCTGCTAGCGGTGGGCTTGGGCCATTACAAATGGTGTATCAGAGCCAAACACCGGGCAATGTGCCAGCGAGGAGGTTGAGCCCCGATGGGGGGTTGGACACGAGGCGGTGTACCAGCAAAGATNGTTGGGGAGGAGAACGAAACATTCTTTGTAAGGGTGTGGAAACCTCTCTCTAGCAGACGTGTTTTAAAAACCTTAAGGGGAAGCCCGAAAGGGAAAGTCCAAAGAGGACAATATCTGCTAGCGGTGGGCTTGGGCCGTTACAAATGGTGTATCAGAACCAGGACACCAGGTAATGTGTCAGCGAGGAGGTTGAGCCTCGAAGGGGGGTGGACACGAGGCGGTGTGCCAGCAAGGATGTTGGGCCCTGAAGGGGGGTGGATTGTGAGATTCCACATCGGTTGGGGAGGAGAACGAAGCATTCTTTATAAGGGTGTGAAAACCTCTCTATAGAATATACGTTTTAAAAAACCTTGAGGCAAACCCTAAAAGGAAAAGGCCATAAAGGACAATATCCGCTAGCGGTGGGCTTGGGTTTGGGTTGTTACAGGTCAGGTGACCCGTTGGCTAAGGGCTTGGGTTCTTTTGGTCACACCGGCTTGAACCTTCAGGTGAGTGTAATACAAAAAAATCCTTGATGTCTCATAGGTTGGACTCGGGGCAGGTGCGGGGTCTTCTGGGTGTACGAGAGAAAAGCTCCAACGCACGGTTATGCATATATATAAAAGAACCAAACTGATATACATTAAAGAGCCAGTTTAAAGATTATGGTTTCGAAATCAGTTCCTTAGACATTCTCATTTTTTGTGCAGTTTGCAGTGGTTGGAGTTCATTCGGCAAAGTTCGACAACGAGAAAGACTTGGAAGCTATCCGCAACGCAGTCTTACGCTACGGCATTACTCATCCAGTAAGCTTAATCCGCAATGTGTTAATGTTTCATTCTTCTCTTGATTTGGCCATGATTTCGGAAATGCATAACTGTCGTTTTATTGGTTCGCTGCTCATTCATCTCACATAAGCGCGGTTTAAGGATACATTAGAGTGCAGTATTTTACAATTTTGAAGAGACAATCTTTTTGTGTATCTTTTCATGTTTCTCTAGAATTTTAATGAATATTCATAATTTCGAGTCGTTTGTACTAGGTTGTTAACGATGGAGACATGTTTTTATGGCGGGAGTTGGGAATTAATTCATGGCCAACGTTCGCTGTTGTGGGACCGAACGGAAAGCTTCTTGCACAGATTTCAGGCGAAGGACGTAGAAAGGTATCGAAAAACCTTCCATGCATCGTCTTTAAATAGTTTTTGTATAACGCTAAATATGCTATAAATCAATATTGTCATTACGTTTCGAAACCAACATCGTTTATGAGATTAACGAGGGACGTTTTTTCGTGAAGGATCTTGATGATTTTGTCGAGGCGGCTCTTCTGTTTTACAGTGAGAAGAAGATCCTCGACAGCCGACCGCTTCCTTTGAGATTAGAGAAGGATAGTGATCCCCGTTTAATTACATCTCCATTGAAATTTCCTGGGAAACTGACCATTGATGTTCTTAACAACAGGCTCTTCATATCAGACAGTAATCATAATCGCATAGTACGTTCTCTTCTTAACTTTCGATGCTCTTCGTATCACTATTTTCCGCTCACTGTGAGATAGAGAACCTAGTATTCCTAGTACGGCCACCTCATAGTTTCGAGTCGCTAGAGTTACATGTTTTATCTAAGGCTATTGCTTTTCTGCATCATTTGGGATCGTCTCACTAAAGAGGGACGTAAATCTCGGCTTATTATAACTTAAATGTTCGAAATAATTGTCAAAGGCAATAGACTTTCTTCAAAGATACGGTGGTTACGTTTGTTAGACGAACACGACTCTCCACAATGATATGATATTGTCCACTTTGAGCATAAGCTCTCGTGGCTTTGCTTTGGGCTTCCCCAAAAGGCCTCATACCAATGGAGAGAGTATTCTTTGTTTATAAACCCATGATCATTCCCTAAATTAGCCGATGTGGGACTTTCATCATCTAACACCTCCCCTCGAACAAAGTGCGCCTCCCCTTAATCGAGGCTCGACTCCTTTGGAGTCTTAGTCATTTTTTTTACTGCCTTCGAGGAGGTTTGACTCCTTTTTTTTTTGGAGTCCTTTGTTCGACATTTGAGGATTTATCAATCTATTGGCACGACTAAGTTTAGGGAATGATTCTGATACCATGTTAGACGAACACGACTCTCCACAATGGTATGATATTGTCCACTTTGAGCATAAGCTCCCTTGGCTTTGCTTTGGGCTTCCTCAAACGGCCTCATACCAATGGAAAGAGTATTCTTTGTTTATAAACCCATGATCATTCCCTAAATTTGCCGATGTGGGACTTTCATCATCTAACAACGTTCGAGCCGAAGATAGGCTTCGATAAAGTAGCTCCAAGGATTTCTTTTTCCTTGTTGAAAGGGTGACTAGTAAGGACAAGTTCAAGTAACGTGGTCATGTTGCCCGGTAAACAAGGTGCCAATTAAATGCCGTGAGGATAATTCTCCAACTTTAAGCGACGAATGAGCAGGTGACGAATAGATGGAGCACGGATACATCGTCATCTTTGGTGAAGTTGTAATCCAGGGGGACCGTTTTTCTTAACTCGAACTACTTCTATTTGAACTTTTAATTTCATCAGTAGTGGCTGCACTTAGAATTTCTATTTTAATACATATTAATGATGCCTAGATGTATTGAAACTCGTTTTAACGTGTATAGACACGGGGATTGACTGTTTTTAATATTCGATATTAGGTGGTAACTGATCTAAGTGGGAATTTCCTTATACAAATTGGTAGTACAGGTGAGGACGGTTTACGTGACGGTACCTTTGATGATGCGACCTTTAATCGTCCTCAGGTAAGCATCACGTTATCGATCGATACACATGTTTTGATGGTACCTATGAAGGTTTGTATAATGCTCATCTGGATTCTCCAGGGCTTGGCTTATAATGCAAAGAAAAACTTACTATATGTTGCTGATACGGAGAACCATGCTTTGAGGTAACGGTTAACGACAGAACGTCGAGATCATTTTGTCTGTCTCATTGTCTTATTCCATTTTGCTCGACTCTCCCAATAATGTTTCTAAAACTTATTGTTATTTAGGGAGATCGATTTTGTTCGAGAGACGGTGCATACACTTGCTGGAAATGGAACTAAAGGGTCTGATTATCAAGGGGGAAAAGAAGGAACGTCTCAGGTAAGATTCTCGAAACAAGCTTCACATTAACCGTTTGTTCGAATCCGAAAATGCTTGTCAAAATATATGGTTCCCGACGACGAAATATAGAACGTTCTTCACAATTGATCATGAAATTTGATTTTTCAGCTTCTCAACTCTCCTTGGGATGTTTGTTTTGAGCCCATTAGTGAAAAGGTCTACATAGCCATGGCTGGACAACACCAAATATGGGTGCATGATACTTTGAATGGAGTAACTAAATCATTTAGTGGTGATGGGTTTGAAAGGAATCTGAATGGATCCAGGTAATCGAGAAACATAAGCTTTTAATTCTCGAACTATTCTTCACATATTCTCCGTCCTTTATGTAACAGTCCAAGCCTACAACTAACAGATATTGTCCTGTTTGGACTTTCCCTTTCGGGGTTCCTCTCAAGGTTTTTAAAATGCGTATGCTAAGGGGAGGTTCTCATACGCTTATAAAGAATGCTTCGTTCTCCTCCCCTACCGATGTGGGATCTTACAGTCCACCCCACCTTTGGGGCCGAGCGTCCTCACTTGCACTCGTTCCTCTCTCTAATCGATGTGGGATCTCACAATCCACCCCCCTCGCAGCCAGCGTCCTCGTTGACACACTGTCCGGTGTCTGGCTCTGATAACATTTGTAATAGCCCAAACCCACCGCTAGTAGATATTTTGTCCTCTTTGGACTTTCCCTTTCGGGTTTCTCCTCAAGGTTTTTAAAACGCGTCTGCTAAGGGTGGTTTCTACACCCTTATAAAGAATGCTTCATTCTCCTCCCCAACCGAGGTGGGATCTTACAATCCACCTCACCTTCGAGGCCCAGCGTCCTCGCTTGCACTCGTTCCTCTCTCCAATCGATGTGGGATCTCACAATTCACCCCCCTTCGGGGCCTAGCGTCCTCGCTGGCACATCGCCCGATATCTGGCTTTGATACCATTTGTAACAGCCCAAGCCCACCGCTAGTAGATATTGTCCTTTTTGGGATTTTTCTTTCGGGCTTCTCCTCAAGGTTTTTAAAACGCATCTGCTAGGGGGATGTTTCCACACCCTTATAAAGAATGTTTAGTTCTCCTCCCCAACCGATCTGGGATCTTACAATCCATTCACCTTTAGGGCCCAACGTCCTCGGACCTGAGATCTTACACTGTACCAGAGACAAATTTTCACATGCCTGAAAGGCACGTCGAGCCCCCTATGGACCAAATTTTCACTTGGTTCGTTCAATACTAATATTTTGAGACCCCTAGGACCATATTCTTAGGGAAACATAGGATGAATATTTTGATTGTGTTCTTTGATTGCAAAAATACGCTTATCTAGTGAACGGGTTACTTTGTAGTGAGGCCAAGTAGCCACAAATCCGTTTGAACGAACTGTGGACGTTTTCTTTTGAACTCGTTTTCCTAAGTTCACTACATTACTAGATACCTCACATACATTTTATTTTGTTTCTCGAATTCTTCATCTCGTATCTCAAATCTTCAATCGAAGGTATCATTTTCTTTGTTCTCATTGAAATAGTTCTTCAAGTTCATCATTTGCTCAGCCCTCTGGACTCTCCGTATCTCCGGGTAATTGAACTTACATGAATTCAACCCGATTTAAGACGCTATTACAAAAAATTATAATTTCAGTTATTGCTTGGCTTGTAGATTTGTCGGAGGTATATATTGCCGACAGTGAGAGTAGCTCGATCCGAGCTGTTGACTTAAAAACAGGTGGATCAAGATTGTTAGCTGGGGGTGACCCGATTTTCTCAGACAACTTATTTAAGGTAACTTCATTTTATTAATGTTTGAAGTTTCTCTCATTTGTTATAACTTGTAGCATTCAATGTAACGACCCAGATCCACCGCTAGCAGATATTGTCCTCTTTGGGATTTCCCTTTTGGGTTTCGCTTCAAGGATTTAAAACGCGTCTGCTAGGGGAAGTTTTCCACACCCTTCTAAAGGGTGATTTGTTCTCCTCCCCAACCAATGTGGGACATCACAATCCACCCCCCGGGGCCCAGCGTCCTCGCTGGCACTCATTTCTTTATCCAATCGATGTGGGACCGCCCCCAAATCCACCCCCCTTTGGGGCCCAGCATCCTTACTGGCACACCGCCTCGTGTCTACCCCCTTTCGGGGAACAGCGAGAAGACCGGCACATCGTCCGGTAACTTGCTCTGATACCATTTGTAACGACCCAGATCCACCGCTAGCAGATATTGTCCTCTTTGGGCTTTCCCTTTCGGGCTTCCCCTCAATGCTTTAAAACGCGTCTGCTAGGGGAAGGTTTCCACACCCTTATAAAGGGTGATTTGTTCTCCTCCCCAACCAATGTGGGACATCACATTCAATATCACTTGTCTTTTCTAATTCTTGCAGTTTGGAGATCAAGATGGCGTCGGATCTGAAGTACTACTTCAACATCCATTGGGCGTCTTGTGTTCGAAAGACGGTCAAATCTATATAGCCGATAGCTATAATCATAAGGTATTTAATTGTGCTTGAAAATAGAGTTGTTCATACTTCTATGGTTTGAAAATATTATCGTAGCATCATTGGTTAAGGTTTGTGATTGGTTCTTCTGTAATGTTACTGTTCATTCCGTCCGCTGCTTGTGTTAATATAACGACGTAAAATGGTTTAGAAGACGTTACAATATGGTTTCCCTGTTGCCCTGTTTAGAAGATATTAAGAAACTTCCTTGAGGGGTTAAAGTATATTTCAGAACGTCATACTCGTTGCCCTGTTTAGAAGACATTAGAAACTTTCTCGAGGGGTTAAAGTATATTTCAGAACGTCATACTCGTTAAACTGTTTGGAAAACATTAAGAAACTTCCTCGAGGGGTTAAAGTATATTTCAGAATGTCTGTTGCCATATGGTTTAGAAGACATTACGAAACTTCCTCGAGGGGTCAAAAGTATATTTCATAACGGCATACTGGTCGCCCGGTTGCCATATGGTTTAGAAGACACTAAGAAACTTCCTCGAGAGGTTAAAATTTCGGAACATCATATTGGTCGTCCTGTTGGCATATGGTTTAGAATACACTAAGAACTTCCTCGAGAGGTTAAAGTATATTTCGGAACATCAAACCGGTTGCCCTATTGCCATATGGTTTAGAAGACATTAAGAAACTTCCTCGAGGGGTTTAAGTATATTTCGGAACATCATACCGGTCGTCCTGTTGCCATATGGTTTAGAAGACATTAAGAAACTTCCTCGAGGGGTTTAAGTATATTTCGAAACATCATACTCGTCGCCCTGTTGCCATATGATTTAGAAGACATTAAGAAACTTCCTCGAGGGGTTTAAGTATATTTCGGAACATCATATTGGTCGCCCTGTTGCCACATGGTTTAAAAGACATTAAGAAACTTCCTCGAGAGGTTAAAGCATCTTTCAAAACATCATACCGGTCGCCCTATTGCCATATGGTTTAGAAGACATTAAGAAACTTCCTCGAGACGTTAAAGTATATTTCGGAACATCATACTGGTCACCCCGTTGCCATATGGTTTACAATTCTGCTATTTCTGCTCGGTTATCAAGATTGTAACGCTCGAATTCTCTTTGATCCCTAATCACTTCAGATCAAGAGGCTAGATCCAGTCAGTAAAAGGGTAACTACAATAGCTGGAACAGGGAAAGCTGGTCTGAAGGATGGGACAGCTCTAGCAGCTCAGGTTAGTCACTATCCTTCACCTATATACTTATAATGTATCCATTTTCATTTGCAATTAAAGCAAAATGTGTCTTATACAATTGTGTTTTGTAGCTTTCAGAGCCATCTGGAATCACTGAAGCTGAAGGTGATTACTCAGCTCACTCTTGTACAACATAGTACTATAACGTTGTTTAATGTTTTCGTGTACTTAACTTGGTTGCATCGTGACGGCATCTAACGTTCTAAGATGACTTTAAAATTCACTGAGTGTGAACATCTATTATGAATCAAGCATGAATCCTGTAACGACCCAAGCCCACCGCTAGCAGATATTGTCCTCTTTAGGCTTTCCCTTTCGGGCTTCCCCTCAAGGTTTTAAAACGCGTCTGCTAGGGGAAGGTTTCCACACCCTTATAAATGGTGGTTTGTTCTCCTCCCCAACCAATGTGGGACATCACAATCCACCCCCCTTCGGGGACCAGCATCCTCACTGGCTTTCTTTCCTTTCTCCAATCGATGTGGGATCGCCCCCAAATCCACCCCCTTTTGGGGCCTAGCATCCTTACTGACACACCGCCTCATGTCTACCCCCCTTCGGGGAACAGCGAGAAGGCTGGCACATCGTTCGGTGTCTGGCTCTGATACCATTTGTAACGGCACAGATCCACCGCTAGTAGATATTGTTCTCTTTGGGCTTTCCCTTTCGGGCTTCCCCTCAAGGCTTTAAAACGCGTCTGCTAGGGGAAGGTTTCTACACTCTTAGAAATGGTGGTTTGTTCTCCTCCCCTACCAATGTGGGACATCACATCTCATATCAGTTGGGGAGGAGAACGAAACATTCTTTATAAAGGTGTAGAAACCACTCTCTAGCAGACGCGTTTTAAAAACCTTGAGGGGAAGCCCGAAAGGGAAAACCCAAACAGGATAATATCTACTAACGGTGGGCTTGGGCTGTTACAAATGGTATCAGAGCCAAACATTGGGCCATGTGCCAACGAGGAGGCTGAGTCCCGAAGGGGGTTTGACACGAGGTAGTGTGTCAGCAAGGACGCTGGGCCCTGAAGGGGGTGAATTGTGGGGAGTCCCACATCGATTGGAGAAGGGAACGAGCGTCAGCGAGGACGTTGTGCTCCGAAGGGGGTGGATTGTAAGATCCCACATCGTTGGGGAGGAGAACGAAGCATTCTTTATAAGGGTGTGGAAACCTTTCTCTAGCAGACACGTTTTAAAGACCTTGCGGGGAAGCCCGAAAGGGAAAGCCCAAAGAGAACAATATCTGCTAGTGGTGGGCTTGGGCTGTTACAAATGGTATCAGAGTCAAACACCGAGCCATGTGCCAGCTAGGAGGCTGAGCCCCGAAGGGGGGTTGACATGAGGCGGTGTGTCAACAAGGACGCTGGGTCCCGAAGGGGGTGAATTGGGGAGTCCCACATCGATTGGAGAAGGAAACGAGTGCCAACGAGGACGCTGGGCCCCGAAGGGGGGTGGATTGTAAGATCCCACATCGGTTGGAGAGGAGAACGAAACATTCTTTATAAAGGTGTGGAAACCTCTCTCTAGCATATGCGTTTTAAATACCTCGAGGGGAAGCCCGAAAAGGAAAGCCCAAAGAGGACAATATATGCTAGCGGTGGGCTTGGGCCGTTACATTTTCAGTCTTTTAACAATGTTATCTGCGTACACTCACTTTCACGGAAACATACTGCCACTCGGTCTTCGAAATGAAATTTGTTCGTGTCATTACAATACGTTTTTTTTTTTGGTCGAAAGCTTACATTTAAAGGTCATTTCTTCTGCCCATGCAGGAAGACTTTTCATTTCTGATACAAACAACAATGTTATCAGATACTTAGATCTCAACAATCAAGAACAGCCTCAACTCTTAACATTGGAGCTGAAGGGAGTTCAACCTCCAAATCCGAAACCCAAATCTTTTAAACGACTTCGTAAACGTTCATCCGACACTCAGACGATCGTCGTTGATGGGGGCTCATTCCGTGAGGGCAACTTATCTCTGAAAATATCATTACCAGAAGAATATCATTTCTCAAAGGTCCACTTTACTCTCTCATGAACACGATGAACTTGTAGATATCGATTACTTCATGTCATGCATAGCCACTCGTATTTAATAACACGAAATGATCCCCTTGTGGCCTTCGTTCCAAAACATATGCCTTATACTTGTAATTGCAGGAAGCTCGGAGTAAGTTTATCGTCGAAACCGAGCCCGAGAGTGCATTGTCTATTGACCCGTCGGATGGATATCTTAGTCCAGACGGATTCGCCAACCTTCGTTTTAGGAGATCGTCTCCTGCAGCTTCACTTGGTAGAATAAGTTGCAAGGTACTTCCTACATGAGAGTCTATGAATGTGCCTCTTGGTTATTCTGGTTATGAAGTTCATCTAATTTATGATTATAGGTCTACTATTGCAAGGAAGATGAGGTGTGTCTATATAAATCGTTGTTGTTTGAGGTACCCTTTCGTGAGGAGCTATCGGAACCGAGCCGGGCCGAAATTACACTCGCGTTTGAAGTGAAGCCGAAAGCTTCAACAAGCAGCTTGCCACTATAATATTCACATCAACTCATGAATACATAAGCATTGAATGAGTGTGTGTGGAAGAATAGAGTGATCTTCTGTTGACAATTGAAAGTTACATTTTCATAGTATAAACATTTGATTGATAGGAAGAAACTTGGTTTTTCTAGATCATAGTTCATCTAGAGACTTGAACTCGGTAGTTTGGAGGATTTCCCCAAACATCTCGAGCCTTAACGACCCTCTGGAATTTTGAAATAGGAAAATGTGAGATCCTACGGTGGTTGGAGAGGGGAACGAAGCATTCCTTATAAGGGTGTAGAAGCCTCTTCCTATTAAACGCGTTTTAAAACCTTGTGAGGTAGCTCAGAAGAGAAGGCCCAAAGAGAACAATATCTACTAACGGTGGGCTTGGGCTGTTACAAATGGTATCAAAGCCACACATCGAGCAGTGTGCTAATGAGGATGCTGGGCTCCCAAGGGGGATGGATTGTGAGATTCCACAACGGTTGGAGAGGGGAACGAAGCATTCCTTATAAGGGTGTGGAAGTCTCTTCCTATTAGACGCGTTTTAAAACCTTGAGAGGAAGGCTAGAAGGGAAAGCCTAAAGAGAATAATATATGCTAGCGATGGGCTTGGACGGTTCCAAATGATATTAAAGCTAGACACCGAGTAATGTGCCAGCAAGGATGTTGGGTCCCCAAGGGGGGTGGATTGTGAGATCTCACATCGGTTCGAGAGGGGAACGAAACATTTCTTATCAACGTGTGGAAACCTCTCCTTACCAGACACATTTTAAAACCTTGAGGGGAAGCTTAGAAGGGAAAGTCCAAAGAGAACAATAGCTGCTAGTAGTGAGCTTGGACTGTTACAAATGATATCAAAAGCAGACATCGGGGGGTGTACCAGCGAGGACCTTGGACCCCCAAGGGGGATGGAATGTGAGATCCCACATCAGTTGGAGAGGGAAACAAAGCATTCTTTATAAGAGTGTGGAAACCTCTCCCTACTAAACACGTTTTAAAACCTTGAGCGGAAGCTTAAAAGAGAAAGTCCAAAGAGAACAATATTTACTAGCGGTGAGCTTGGACTGTTACAAATGGTATCAGAGCCAGACACCGAGTGGTGTGCCAGCGAGAACACTGAGCCTCCAAAGGGGGTAGATTGTGAGATCCCACATCGGTTGGAGAGGGGAACGAAGCATTCCTTATAAGGGTGTGGAAGCCTCTTCCTATTAGACGCGTTTTAAAACCTTGAGAGGAAGGCTAGAAGGGAAAGCCTAAAGTGAATAATATATGTTAGCGATGGGCTTGGACGGTTACAAATGATATTAAAGCTAGACACCGAGTAATGTGCCAGTGAGGATGTTGGGTCCCCAAGGGGGGTGGATTGTGAGATCTCACATCGGTTCGAGAGGGGAACGAAACATTTCTTATCAACGTGTGGAAACCTCTCCTTACCAGACACATTTTAAAACCTTGAGGGGAAGCTTAGAAGGGAAAGTCCAAAGAGAACAATAGCTGCTAGTAGTGAGCTTGGACTGTTACAAATGATATCAAAAGCAGACATCGGGGGGTGTACCAGCGAGGACCTTGGACCCCCAAGGGGGATGGAANTTTTAAAACCTTGAGGGGAAGCTTAGAAGGGAAAGTCCAAAGAAAACAATAGCTGCTAGTAGTGAGCTTGGACTGTTACAAATGATATCAGAGGTAGACATTGGGGGGTGTACCAGCGAGGACCTTGGACCCCCAAGGGGGATGGAATGTGAGATCCCACATCGGTTGGAGAGGGAAACAAAGCATTCTTTATAAGAGTGTGGAAACCTCTCCCTACTAAACACGTTTTAAAACCTTGAGCGGAAGCTTAAAAGAGAAAGTCCAAAGAGAACAATATTTACTAGCGATGAGCTTGGACTGTTACAAATGGTATCAGAGCCAGACACCGAGTGGTGTGCCAGCGAGAACACTGAGCCTCCAAAGGGGGTAGATTGTGAGATCCCACATCGGTTGGAGAGGGGAACGAAGCATTCCTTATAAGGGTATGGAACCTCTCCCTGTTAGATGCGTTTTAAAACCTTGAGGGAAGCATTCTTTATAAGGGTGTGGAACCACTGAGAAGCTCATAAGGGAAAATACAAAGAGAATAATATCTACTAGCGGTGGGCTTGGGCTATTACAAATGACATCAGAGCCAAACACCGAGCGGAGTTCCAGCGAGGAAAGGGAGATCCTACATCGATTGGAGAGGGGAACGAAGTCATTTCTTATAAGGGTGTGGAAACCTCTCCCCATTAGACATGTTTTAAAACCTTGAGGGGAAGCTCAAAAGAGAAAGTTCAAAGAGAACAATATCTACTAGCGGTGGGCTTAAGCTGTTACAGAAGCTATTCATAAATCACATGTGAAATTCCATTAGAATACCATGTTTATGCTTCTAAGCTGTTACAGAAGCTTAGAAGGGAAAGTCAAAGAAGACAATATCGGCTAGGGGTGGGTTTTGGCTGTTACAAATAGTATCAAAGCTAGACACTAGGTGGTGTGCCAGCGAGGATGCTAGGCATCCAAGGGGGATGGATTGTGAGATCCCACTTTGGCTGAAGAGGGGGAACGAAGCATTCCTAAGGGTGTGGAAATCTCTCTCTACTAAACGTGTTTCAATACCTTGAGGAGAAACTCAGAGGGAAAAACCCAAAGAGGACAATATCTGCAAGTGGTGGGCTTGGGCTGTTACAAATAGTATCAAAGCTAGACACTAGGTGGTGTGTCAACGAGGGCGCTAGGCACCCAAGGGGGTGGATTGTGAGATCCCACCTTGGCTAGAGAGGGGAACGAAGCATTCTTTATAAGGGTGTGGAAACTTCTCCCTATTAGACGCGTTTTAAAACCCTGATGGAAAACTCATAAGGAAAAACCAAAAGAGGACAATATTTGCTAGTGGTGGGCTTGGACCGTTACAAATAGTATCAAAGCTAAATACTGAACGGTGTGCGAGCGACGATGCTAAGAGATCCCACATCGGTTGGAAATGAGAACGAAGCATTCCTTATAAGGGCGTGAAAACCTCTCCCTACTAGACACGTTTTAAAACCTTGAAGGAAAGCTCATAAGAGAAAGTCCAAAAAGGACAATATTTGCTAGCGGTAGGTTTGTCGGTGAGCTTTTGAACACCAGCTTTCTTCCAAGGACCCACATTAGGTACCTTCTTGTTGTGAATCGTATAGCGGTCGGGCAATCTGTCATCGTCTTGGCTCGAGTAACGGGAACATCACATCGTCACACATCCGTATTTTCCAAGGTCCAAGTAAGTTGTTGAATTTCTTATAAAATTCGCATGTACAATGCACACCTAGACAGACATTAATCAGGTGCACGTTCATAATATTGTATACACCATTTCAGATATGCTTATAATTGTTTAGTATGAAAAAGACAGATCTTTAGACTGACCAGACCATGTGAGATGAATATGCATATCTTTAATCTACAACCATGACAGCTTTTCTTCCATTACACACCATGTTCTGTTCTTCGAATCATAATTTTCGTGAAAGAACCACCTCGCTGTCTCAATGTTCTGTTCATTGTTTTTTAAATACAAAGCTCTTACGACTCGTTTGACTAATTGTTTTTGTGTTAAAGTATTCAACCACCTGTTTTTAAGCTTGTATTTTTGGGTTCATTGGTGTTGTAATACAGTATCGAGCAAGAGACTTTGTGTTCGAACCCTTGTAGGGTGCGGGATTAAATGGTTAAGTTCTACTAGGTAGAAATCAATTTAACGGGATTTGATCTTGTGATATCTCACATTGGTTGGGGGGAGAACAAATCACCATTTATAAGGGTGTGGAAACCTTCTCCTAGCAGACGTGTTTTAAAGTCTTGAGGGGAAGCCCGAAAAGGAAAGCCTAAAGAGGACAATATCTACTAGCGGTGGATCTAGGTCGTTACAAATGGTATCAGAGCCAGACATCGGATAATGTGCCAACCTTCTCGTTGTTCCCCGAAGGGGGGGTAGACACGAGGCAGTGTGCCAGTAAGGACGTTGGGCCCCAAGGGGGAGTGGATTTGGGGGCGGTCCCACATCGATTGGAGGAAGGAAAGAGTGCCAGCGAGGACGCTGGGCCCGAAGGGGGGGTGGATTGTGATGTCCCACATTGGTTGGGGAGAAGAACAAACCACCATTTATAAGGGTGTGGAAACCTTCCCCTAGTAGACGCGTTTTAAAGCCTTGAAGGGAAGCCCAAAAGGAAAAGCCCAAAGAGGACAATATCTACTAGCAGAGGATTTGGGTCGTTACAGATTTTGATTTTGATCTGCTTCTTTCTGAGCATTATTGTAAACCATTTGATCCTAGTTGTCTTGCGTGGAAGGAGACAGGTGACAGAGATTTAGCTTTTCTCACCCCTAATTATATACTACTATTAGATTGTGTCTGACCACGCGATTGGTTCAAACTCGAACCTAACCACCCTGCTTTTGGAGATGACAGAGACTTTACTCGATGTCTTGACCTATCCATAGTCTGCTAATCTAATCTGACAAGCTTGTCTTAAACGAGATTTATGTCTTTTCTTTGTTACACAATACTGAATGTGCCGTTCCTTTGTTCATCTGGCTATGGTTATTTCTCTTCTTCTTTCTGACTTTTTTACTTATGGTTGGGTCTTTTTTAACCAATAATACTCCACTTGTATCTGAATACGAGGCTTGTTCGACTATGCCCACAAGCTCGTAAGCCCTCGAGGCAAGGCGAAAAGGAAAAGATGCTTTGGCTTTCTTTGGTGACTACCACGTAAGTCCGTTTTTCTCGTGTTAGATGTCACTATTACGTTAAAATCAAAGTCGGGTGAATTTAAGGTCTATTTGGAACGACTTTTGTTACTTCAAAAGTATTTTAAACCGGGTCAAATCGTTGACAAATGAGACAAAGAGATGGTTTAGTTGGGAAGTTGATATGAATTATTAGGAAATAGGAGAGATTATTATATTATGAGGAAAGGTATTAATTATTTTCATAACACATGTTAGGGGACAATGGAACAAAACCAATCATATGCCTTTTCTTAAAACCTTGTTGTTTTCTGACTGTCTTGTTTCAAACATAAAACATTTTTTTAATTTTAATTTTAATATTATATTATAATCTCCCGCTAAATTAATAAAAATATATTTGAAGTTCAGAAGTGTTTTAAAAATATCCTGGAATTTTCAAAAATTTTATTAATATTCTTATAACACATTTTAAAACTTTTTTAAAAACTTCGAAATTTCAAAAGTAGTTAAAAAGGAGGCGAAAATTGGAGTGTTGCAAGGAGGTCAAGGTCGGAGGCGGGAAATGTCATCCCAATCTTTAGTTTAACATGCACTTTTGATGGCAGCGGACTTGCGATTGTGTAGCACTCACTTTCCAACAACAAGTGAGCTAAGCCAATTCGTTCTTGCGTCACCTACAGCCAAGCGACGAATACTTGAGCCTCTGACCCCGATTTAAAAGTTTTAGAAAATGGGGCAGAGAGATTTCGAAAGAGGGTTTTGAGAGCAAGATTTGAAATATTGAAATTGGCGTTATATGTGAGGCAAGTAAAAAGGCATCAACAACGACTTACAGTATATAACTATCGGGTAGGGAAAAGTTGACCAGAGGCAGCTCATGGCCCCGAGATTAAATGAACGTCCTTATCCGGAACTTCAGACGTCATGGGTTTCATCATATTAGATTATTAATTTATTAATGTGTTGGTTATGGATAAGCATGAATCTCTTGTTGTTAATTCTAAGGATTTGTTTATTCAACTCTTGATTAAAACAATCTTAAAAAGATGAGAAATATTGAGGATCACGATGCCCATAATTTAAAATATGAGTATTGTAAATAGGTTCGATTTTCACGGGAGATGTAACGACCTAGATTTCTACTTACCTAGAGTTGCTACGTTATTGTTATCATAACGTAATCATTTTGTGCGGAAATGAGCATTTAAATATTGTCATGGACTTACGTATTCGAAAACATTTTTAAAATGGCACAACGAAATAATAAATGAAATATATAAGCGTTAAAATTAAAAACATCATATTCTAACCTATAAGAAAATAAATACAACTACCCTATGCATGTACCATGGTCTCGAATTGCAATGTCATCGTCACCTATAAAGGACGGATGTCTTGCTTTTACTTGAAATAGAAGTAGCTAAGAAAATAAATACAACTACCCTATGCATGTACTATGGTCTCGAATTGCGATGTCATCGTCACCCGTACAGGAATGTCTTGCTTTTACTTGAAATAGAAGTAGCTAAGTAAATAAATACAACTACCCTATGCATGTACTATGGTCTCAAATTGCGATGTCATCGTCACCCGTACAGGAATGTCTTGCTTTTACTTGAAATAGAAGTAGCTAAGCAAATAAATACAACTACTCTATGCATGTACTATGGTCTCGAATTGCGATGTCATCGTCACCCGTACAGGAATGTCTTGCTTTTACTTGAAATAGAAGTAGCTAAGCAAATAAATACAACTACCCTATGCATGTACTATGGTCTCGAATTGCAATGTCATCGTCACCCATACAGGACTGTCACCTGTACAGGGATGTCTTGTTTTTACTTGAAATAGAAGTAGCACATGGCTTGAGTATTTCAATAAATAGTTAGTAAGTGACCCCACTATTGGGATTAAATGCAAACACACACAATCATGAGTGAGACCTGTCATATCAGTCTATATTTTTTAGGCGACTATCCTAAACGGGCTAATTGGATGTGTATTTACTGTTCTACACATGGTCCACACGTCCGAGTATGGACCCACCAGCCAGTTCGTACACCTCTTGGGCCCCTTTCTTGTCGAGCGAGCATTCTCTGGTAGCTGTTGATGTCGGACACCTGTTTAGGAATAGCAACCGTCGCAGCATTAGGATAAACATAATGATTGTTTTCCTGCCTAATCGTCGCAGCATTATGATAACCATAATGATCGTTTTCCTGCCTCGTAACGTACGCGTCTGTACCATCGTAAAAATAGGGTATCCCCGATGCATGAACACAGAACGATGCATGAGGTCCCAACATTTGTCGTTTTTCATTATCATGTATGACAACTCCTCTAGTGTTTTCCTTCATATCATTATCGTAATTTTCATGTAATTTCGGAGTTGTGTATCATGTCGAAATATCTTATTGCATGTCATTCATATCATACATCTTATCATGTCACGTGTATCATATCATAAGCATATCATGTCTCCCAACATAACATGCCATATCATAAAGTATATCACTATATGCGTCGTATCGTCAAACGTATCGTACCATAACATAAATCATATCATATCATAATTTTCGTCAAACAGATCGTACCATATCATATATCGAGTAAGCTATTGTATTCACAAACTCAACCCAAAATATCTTCAAACCATAATGAATCCTTATACTTCTTATCCACTCATTCAACGTTTTGTTCATCCTTTCAGCAATACTGTTTTGTCTTACCTTATCGGAAACCGTCCTCGTTAAGCTGATTCTCTCGGTTGCACAGACTACTTTGAATTCTGACTTGTCATACTCTTCTCCATCGTCAGACCTCAAACATTTGATCTCCAAATCGTTCTAAATTCAACTTCAGGCTTCCACTTCTTAAAGATGGTAGGCAGATCTGTCTTGTTTTCAAGAAATATACTCGTACCTTCTTACTGAAAATCATCAATAAAGGTGTCTGTACATGCATTTCTCTCCTTTAATCTCCAAGATCGAATTAGTTTTGTCTACGAACNATTAGTCAGTTCTATTTCTCGATGGGGGCAAGGGAAGGGATATAACTCAGCGGTAGAGTGTCGCCTTGACGTGGCGGAAGTCATCGGTTCGAGCCTGATTATCCCTAAACCCAATGTGAGTTTTTCTATTTTTACTTGCTCCCCCGCCGTGATCGAATGAGAATGGATAAGAGGCTCGTGGGATTGACGTGAGGGGGTGGGGATGGCTATATTTCTGGGAGCGAACTCCAGGCGAATATGAAGCGCATGGATACAAGTTATGCCTTGGAATGAAAGACAATTCCGAATTAGCTTTGTCTACGAACAAGGAAGCTATAAGTAATGCAACTATGAATCTCATGGAGAGTTCGATCCTGGCTCAGGATGAACGCTGGTGGCATGCTTAACACTTGCATGTCGGACAGGAAGTGGTGTTTCTAGTGGCGAATGGGTGAGTAACGCGTAAGAACCTGCCCTTAGGAGGGGAACAACAGCTGGAAACAACTGCTAATACCCCGTACATTGAGAAGCAAAAAGAGGGATCCGCCCGAGGAGGAGCTCGCGTCTGATTAGCTAGTTAGTGAGGCAATAGTTTACCAAGGTGATGATCAGTAGCTAGTCCGAGAGCATGATCAGCCACACTGGGACTGAGACACGGCCCAGACTCCTATGGGAGGCAGCAGTGAAGAATTTTCCGCAATGGGCGAAAGCCTAACGGAACAATGCCACGTGGAGCTAGAAGGTTGTCTTTAGTTTCTCATAACCCCAAGAACGGTTGTTGACAGCAACAGCAATATCCCAATACTCGGATAAAGATGACATCAAAATCAATGTTTTAGTTTCATCTTCGAAATTAATTTCCACCTTCAGATATATGTAAATTTTTGCATCAAATATACACTGTCCATATCCAATAGTTTTTCGTACATATTCGATAGTGTCCCCAACAGATTCAACGTTATCTTCTCCTTGACGATGTTGAACGTCATGTTTCTGGACAGTGTCAATCAAATCAACCCTAGAGCCTACCAATTCTCGAACCTCCACTACTTCATGGTCATAGAATTCGGCTTCACCCCGTATAAGGGTACGTGATGATCTTTCTGGTACCGATAATCTTCTATACTCGATCTATATGATTATATGTGTATACACGTTGATATTGACCTTAGACTATTAGTCTATTATAATAAAATTAATCAATTAATTAATTAGAAAAAGAAATTAAAAATGGATAAAGATTAATAAATAGTGGAGAGAGAGAGAGAGAGAGAGAGAGAGAGAGAGAGAGAGAGAGAGAGAGAGAGAGAGAGAGAGAGAGGACAATAAATTGATGTGATTAAGAAGAGGCCGCGTGGTTGCTTCTGCTTTCTTTAAAAATTAGCCTCCCGTCTTCCTTTTCTTCTCCTCAACTAAACCTAAACCCTCTCTCTCTCTCTCTCTCTCTCTCTCTCTCTAGCTTCCTCCATTGCCAACCATTCTCAAGCTCTAACCAATTCTCATTTTCGCCTCTCTGGCTCAATTTTCCTTGCTGAAATCCAAAGGTATTATATGTTTTACAATTCCTTTCGTTCTCTAGTTATGGATTCTATATGTTTCTCTTCTTTGATTTCGTTTACGATCTGTACTTTTCTTCATTGTTGATGTCGATTTGGTTCGGAGGATTTTTGTTTTTGTGGATTTAGTATCCTCCTGCTCCACGGGAACACTCTCTGTTTCTTTCTATGGAAATTTGATTTCATTTTGCATTAGCATTATGGAAATTATGGAGTCTGTGTTCTGGAATCTGGAATCTGGAATCATGAAAATTTTCGTTACTTCTGGCTTGATTTGTGTTTGTGATAATGTTTCGTTTGTGATTTTGTTCATTTTGTTTGCAGATTGTTTAAGCTTTGACGGTGTTTGTGCTTGTGCTTGTGCTTGTGTGTTGCTGGATTGATTTCTTGAGATGGATGCGATTGCTTCGAACTTAGAAGAGTCGAGAAGTTCTGATTTCACGGAGCAGCGGCCGAGTAAACGCCGAAAAATCGAATCGGAGAATCAAGCGGCGGAGATTTGCAGCGCCAGATCTACGGATTTAAAAAGACGGTGGAGAACAGAGTCGGAGCAACAGATTTACTCTTCGAAACTAGTCGAGGCGCTTCACCGCGTAACTCGGAGAACCGCATCGCCGCCAGCGAAATCTTCAATCAACGGCCGAAAAGTCCGCGAGACGGCGGACACAGTCCTTGCCGTTGCCGCCAAAGGCAAGACTCGCTGGAGCAGAGCCATCCTGACGAATCGGCTCGAGCTCAAACTCAAGAATCACAAGAAGGCGAAGCCGGCTGGAAACTGTTTCCGGCCGAAGAAATTGAAAATTAGGTACGAGACGAGAAAATTGCCGACGGTACAGAGGAAAGTTCAAACTCTCGGGCGCCTGGTTCCCGGCTGCCGTAAAATCTCATTCCCGAACCTCCTTGACGAAGCTACGGATTATATCGCCGCTCTACAGATGCAGGTCCGCGCCATGACAGCCGTCGCCGAGCTTCTCGCCGGCACTCCGGCTGATCAACAACAAAGCTTCAGAACAAATTCGTAGAAGCCACTTCCAAGGCTTGTAATGCCAGGTGTTTCCGTTTAATCTTTTTTTTTTTTTCTTCTTTTTCTTTTTTCCTTTCAACCAATATTATTCGTGTATTGNTTTTTTTTTTTTTTTTTTTTTTTTTTTTTTTTTTTTTTTTTTTTTTTTAATTGAAAAGTGGCACCTAATTTTGATTCTCTTTAATTTAATAACAGAAAGATGATCACATGAACTTAGGTAATTAGGGTTTTGGTAATTTTATTTTCTTTCCTCAATTATTTTCTTTCTATTCCAAGAATTTGATTGAAAAATCAAATATATTTTTTAATTAGTTGGATTTGTTGAAAATGACATGCTCTGATCTCATGTTATTTATGAATCACTGATCTGATACCTAGGCTCTCATGGCTTTTCTTTGAGCTTCCTCAAGAGACCTCATACCTACGAATATAGTTTCCTTGATTATAAAACCATGTTCAATACTTAAGTCACTTCTTGACTATGCCTTCGAGGCTCACAATATTTTGTTGGACATTTGAAGATTTGTATGGCATGGCTAAGTTTAGGGCATGGTTTTGATACCATGTTAGTAATCACGGATCTCACAATGGTATAATATTGTCCACTTTGATCATAAGCTCTCGTGGTTGTGTTTTGGGCTTCTTCAAAACGCCTCATCCCACACAATGGTATGATATTGTCCACTTTGATCATAAGCTCTCGTGGTTGTGTTTTGGGCTTCTTCAAAACGCCTCATCCCACACAATGGTATGATATTGTCCACTTTGATCATAAGCTCTCGTGGTTGTGTTTTGGGCTTCTTCAAAACGCCTCATCCCACACAATGGTATGATATTGTCCACTTTGATCATAAGCTCTCGTGGTTGTGTTTTGGGCTTCTTCAAAACGCCTCATCCCACACAATGGTATGATATTGTCCACTTTGATCATAAGCTCTCGTGGTTGTGTTTTGGGCTTCTTCAAAACGCCTCATCCCACACAATGGTATGATATTGTCCACTTTGATCCTAAGCTCTCGTGGTTTTGCTTTAGGCTTCCCCAAAATGCCTCATCCCAATAGAGATAGTATTCCTCGATTATAAACTCATATAATTCCCTAAATTAGCGGTCCAACGAGATTTATATTTAAATTTTTAATAATAAACTTGAATTAAAGGCATGTAGTTGATTGGAATCAACTTTTTTTTGAAGTAAAGAAGCATAATTAAGGAATGATGGTATGGGATTGAGATTTATTTGGGGGAGTTTGTTGGAAAAGGTTGAGAATTTGAAAGTTGGGAGGATGAATTTAGATGGGTGGAATAGTAAATAGTCATAAATATGGGATGTCCCAATCATGTGGGTGTTGTTGTAAGCCCTAAAAGCCAAAATAATTGAAGGTATCAATGTCTCAATGTCTTCTCACATTATTATTTACATTTAATACTTCTCTCTCCTACTCTCTTTTACCCCTTACTAAATAAATAATACGTTAAGTCAGCTCTAGTAGATCTTCACGAACTTAAAAGAAGAAATGAAATGAAACTACTTGCAAACAGAGAACTCGATAACGATGTGGTGCTTAGTGTCACGGTCATGCTCGTTCAAGGCATGTTGCCCATGGACGCATGCCCATGACAAGCCAAGCCACACCCTTTATGTCCTTTCCTGTTCTAGTGTTTCCTTTTGTATTTCTAGAGAGTATGACGTTTTGGAACAATCATGTCTAAACCTGCTAGATATGAGTAGTTGTCAACTTCTCCCTACCCAAGGCTATATACTGTGAGTTGTTGTTGTTACTCTCTTGCTTGCTTATATAACGTCTCTTTCAAAAATCTCTCTCTGCCCACGTTTTCTAAAACCTTCTCTTAAACCGAGACCAGAGGCTCGAGCATACGTCGCTTGGCCGTAGGCGACGCAAGAACGAATTGACTTAGCTCACTTGTCGTTGGAAAGTGAGTGCCGCACAATCGCAAGTCTGCTGCCATAAAAAGTGCGATTGTGACACTTAGCACTCGTACTTCATGCTTCAATCAGTGAGGATTTTTTATAAGTGTATCGAAAGGGCATTGTGAGCATACCTTTGTTTTGGTGCTTCTCTGTTTCTCTTTTATATGCTACACCTAAAGCTTTTGGGAGGTGCATATCAAGTTGAACCAGTCGAAAAGTCGTTTGATTCGGTCTAGACGAGTCACCTTAGGTCGATAGATTTAGGCTCAAAGTGAGCTTTAGGCCCTATTGAGCTTAGTTAGTTAGGGTGCAACTTGTGTGTTTGTTCATCTTATGATTGTCTCACGAGTTCATTGTACTTAGTGCTCAATTTCACCCACAATAATGGCCCCACTCTCGAGTTGGTTCGTGATTCAACCTGTTATTCTTTCAAAGTCTAGCTCGAGTGTACATCGTTTACTCAAGGCAAGGTTCTTAAGCCACGAACATACTCGAAAGAAACTAATTTATGTTTGTCGGGTATAACCCATCTCAAGGTGGCCATTGGGTTCGGCACTTACCCATAATAAATGGGTTGACCCATGGGGCATGACTAACCAACGATGGTTAGCGCTTTAGCCCTATTAGCCACGTCAATCCTTCTGGTGTAGCTTAACATTATGAAGATTTAGTTCTCAAATTCTCTATTTTAAAGTAGGGTTTGTACATCATGATCATACTCGATCCCGAGGGGGCCGACTTAGGTGTGTTAAATAAGCCCATCTCAAAGTGAACCTCAAATTTAGGCATCGTTTAGTATGGATGGTTAGGTCCATTGTGTACTGTTTGACTCTCAGGTGTGTCCTCCGCTTTGGGGTAGGTCTAACAAGATCACGACTATACGCATACTCATAAAATATGTCACTATCTCAAAGATATAGGATCTAACAAACCGATGGTATGTGTTGGCATGTAGCCAAGGTGACCTTCCGGTAAAACTTACATTATATGGTTAAATTATAAACATGTCTACAATAGTCAATATCAAAACAGTTTACAAAATAACAGAAGTTTCAAGAAAACGACATTTAAAAGACACGACTTGATCTAGGAGTCCTTCCTACGCCGCACAGCTCCACACGCTCCTGCCGTCGAGCAGTGGCCTATGATCCATCTGTAAAATAAAGTAACAAGAATGAGTATAAAATACTCGATACGCAACTTACTTGTAGGCTCTCATTGATACTTCTCACATTCAGTTTTTCTTAAGCTATGTGCTCATTCAGGGTCTTAGAGTTAACCGTAACATGCTTTAAAGTTTTTACAACCTACTTACTTCAATTTGAAGGGCGTAAGTCACCTTCCGAGTTTGTTCAGGTTTCTAGGTGCACTTAGCTTCTGATTTTCAACTCTCCAAGGTCTATATAATTATCGCACTTCGTGCGCATAAGTCAAGATACCTTCATCTATCTCAGGCTCTAGGGTAAGTCTAACAGGTATGGAGGAATCGCAACTCGTTATAGGTAACATCTCAATCTGTCTACTAACTCCATACGTGTCTACTGTAGAGCGCTAGTTAGAAGCTCCCCTAATGGTGTGTAATAAGCTCCATATTCTCGTGCCACTTCAGGTTCGAAAAAACAATCTTTTTTCAACTAAACCCTAAACATAAAGACTACAACTTAAACACGGAAATCTAACTTTCGTGACTTGATTCTATGACCTCTTCAACTTATGCATCATTCGTACCTGTGACCTTTGTCTTTATCTGAAATGATATTATACGTAGTTTGAGTATTTAAAAATACTTAGTTGAAGTCCGTAAATGTAATTACATGCAAACATGGTTTCAGACACCATCCTAGCTGAGGAGTTAGGATTTTTAAGAGAAGGTAGTTAAGGAGTTCGGGAGGTGAGATTTAAGGAGAAGGTGGAAGAAACCGTCCTTCTTTTTAATCGGTTCTTACACTTTAGATATAGGCTCGACATATTCGATCTTCTAAAGTGCCTAAGACTACTCTTTTTCTAGAGACATCGAGATGATTGCTTAAATAGACCTAGTTTTGTTGCTAAAGGTTTGAGTTCGACTTTGGCCTCAATTTTGAAGGATTATACATGTGCTAGGACAAGTGCTGAGTGAGACAGCATCGGAAGAGACTTAGGGCTTAACACGGCTAGTTCGTAGGAATTCAATTTGGTCTAAGACACTTAGGCCAATACGTTGAAATTATTATCACGAAATCTCCGAGAGACCTTCTATTGATTTGTTTTTCTAAAATACGGTTGGATGTGTATATTATTATATGGATCTTTGTTATTGTTATCATGCTTATTGATCATGATGAATAAGCATATATGTTGTGTTCGAAGGCAATAATTGTGGTAAGGGTTACACGTTGTGTGTATCGGGTAATCAGTCACTAATGGGCACGTGGGTGATTACTGAAAATTATTTTTGTTCGGGTAGTCAGCCACTAATGGTATTTGAGGAGTGATTACTGAAAATGGTCTTTGGTGCATAGATTACGAGTTACGTGCTTCTGGTAATCAACTATCGGGGTTCCTTGATTTTGATTAATGGGTATGACGGTTGGCATATGTGAACGAGTTTAATAACGTTCGTTCTAAGGAGGAGAGAGAAAAGAATTAATTTTTAAGAGTGGTAGAGAGAGAGAGAGAAAGAGAGTGATATGTTAAAGTTGGATGATGAAAGGGATGGATGAAAGTGATTTAAGGATGGGTCATGCATACACATAAAGGCACCTCCAATTTATGCGAGATTCAACTCCAACACGTGCGCATACGACGTCGTATCAACTTTTGTTCTCTTCACCAACTTGTATNTTTTTTTTTTTTTTTTTTTTTTTTTTTTTTTTTTTTTTTTTTTTTTTTTTGGTTAAATTAATTTTTTAAAAAAAAGACATTAAAAAGCCAACAAATTTGCATATATATATAGTAGATATATATATATATATATGTATATGTATACGTGTAGATATATATATATATATGTATATGTATACGTGTAGATATATATATATATGATGTATACGTGTAGATATATATATGTATACGTGTAGATATATGTATGTACGCATATGTATACGTGTATATATATATATATGTACGCATATGTATACGTGTAGATATATATATATATGTACGCATATGTATACGTGTAGATATATATATATATGTACGCATATGTATACGTGTAGATATATATATATATGTACGCATATGTATACGTGTAGATATATATATATATGTACGCATATGTATACGTGTAGATATATATATATATGTACGCATATGTATACGTGTAGATATATATATATATGTACGCATATGTATACGTGTAGATATATATATATATGTACGCATATGTATACGTGTAGATATATATATATATGTACGCATATGTATACGTGTAGATATATATATATATGTACGCATATGTATACGTGTAGATATATATATGTATGCATATGTATACGTGTAGATATATATGTACGCATATGTATGTGTGTGTGTGTGTGTGTGTATATATATATATATATATACATATATAAAGTCGTTAAATATTTCATTTGTAGATATTAGTACATCAATCTTGTCTATTCCGAATCAAGTATAAGTTCAATAGTTTCCCCACATATGAGAGTAACCAAAAGAGAAGATCTCAGAGAACTTGTCTAGCTTGACTTGAATTGCTCCCATCCAATCCTTCTACTTACTGAGGAGTTTCGTTCTGTTCGCCAGTTCGTAACGTAATTGGTCAACTGCTTATTAACAAAATTGAGGTTCAATCTCCTCACCCCAAACTAAAAAATAAATAATAAAGTTTCAAAAATACCATTGAAATGTAAACCCTTCAAATTGTTGAACGAAAATTAAGACCTAAAATTGTGTGGCTGTAACGACCCAGATCTACCGCTAGCAAATATTGTCCTGTTTGGGCTTCCCCTCAAGGCTTTAAAACGCGTCTGCTAGGGGAAGGTTTCCACACCCTTATAAAGGGTGATTTGTTCTCCTCCCCAACCAATGTGGGACATCACAGTGGCAATGACCTATTATAATGAAAATTAGGATAATAGTTCATATGAAAAATATAGTTACAAACTTTCATCTAAAATTTTAAAGGATTTCTCCTTGGAATTTTATGGCTTGGCCCTTTTATGGCAGAGGTTAGATTGAAACGTTCGGGAGATGGAAGGTACTAAAAAGAGAAAAATGAAATATAAACACATTATTAACATAGATTTGGGATGTTGAAGAGGCAAAATCACATGAAGATTCAACGTAGTAAAGTAAGTTTGAAACATAGTACAAAAAATAAAGTAAGTTTGAATGTACCTTATCTTATAATATCACACTTTTTTCCTTGCCCAGTGTTCTTCTCTGTTAAGATAAACAAGGCTAAGGTGGGCCTTTTTCAGCGTTGCTTTCATTGATTTCTCCATTTCTGGTTCTTCACGTGTCCACGTGCTTCCTCCTTTACGCTTTCAATGTTCTTTCTTAAATCCAAAAAAACATCCAATCCAATTACTCTTAATAAATATACACACGAACGTAGGTCAATTGACTAACGTTTATATCCTCGATCAAAAGGTTAGTTTATAGCCTTTGTTGTTCGTACAACACAATTTAAACAATAAATTTTGTCCACTCAGACTCCTTGTTTCGATGGTCCATTCTAACCAAATCATCACTTGTCAATCCTAAAAGGAATAGAAAGTTTCGAGATGACTAAATAAAAGCTTATAACCATGCAAGATTGAGAATTCAATCAATCTGTTGTTCTTATCCGTGCACTGAACAAGAAAGAATCAGCCATTTGAGGAATCTAATCCACAGAAAGAATCAGCTATTTGAGGAATCGAATCTTATCTGGATTAGAGCAAATGAGTTTCTTAAAACCTATACACACCTAGCTCAACATAATTACTTCAATTTACTAACGTTTATATCCTCGATCAAAAGGTTATAGCCTTTCTTGTGTACAATACAATTTAAACAAGAAATTTTATCCACTCATACTTCTTGTTTTGGTTTGTTTTGGTGGGTCTATTCTATTGTTCTACGTCATACCAAATCATCACTTGTCAATCCTAAAATCATCACTTGTCAATCCTAAAAGGAATTGAAACTTCTAACAATTTTGAGACTAAATAAAGGATCATAGCCATGTGAGAGTGAGAATTCAATCAATCTGTTGTTCTTATCAATACAGTGAACAAGAAAGAATCAGCTATTTGAGGAATCTTATCTGGATTAGAGCAAACGAGTTTCTTCAAACCTATAGAGAGATAAAGGTTCTCGACACCTTTATATAATAGTTATACTAATAATGCAAGCAAACCTATTTAAGAAACAGAAAATGGAAATATAAACCCTTTTTCAGATGGTTTGGGATGGCACCAAAACAAAGCAGAAAGGCATGGAAAAGAAAAAAGAGCAGTCAGTTAGATGGCAAAGTTGGAAAGTCCTTAAATAACAGCAAATACTTACAATGCAGCCTTTTGCAGCCCTTCTTAGCATCCTCCAGCATAGCCTGTGGACAAAGTTTTGGTGTAGCCTTTGACAATCTGTTAGGTTCTTCTTTTTTCCCCCTTTAATTGGTGGGGAAAATGGGGTTTTGGATCCGAAAAAGAGGGTGAGGACACTTATATATATATATGTACGCATATGTATACGTGTAGATATATATATATATGTACGCATATGTATACGTGTAGATATATATATATATGTACGCATATGTATACGTGTAGATATATATATGTATGCATATGTATACGTGTAGATATATATGTACGCATATGTATGTGTGTGTGTGTGTGTGTGTATATATATATATATATATACATATATAAAGTCGTTAAATATTTCATTTGTAGATATTAGTACATCAATCTTGTCTATTCCGAATCAAGTATAAGTTCAATAGTTTCCCCACATATGAGAGTAACCAAAAGAGAAGATCTCAGAGAACTTGTCTAGCTTGACTTGAATTGCTCCCATCCAATCCTTCTACTTACTGAGGAGTTTCGTTCTGTTCGCCAGTTCGTAACGTAATTGGTCAACTGCTTATTAACAAAATTGAGGTTCAATCTCCTCACCCCAAACTAAAAAATAAATAATAAAGTTTCAAAAATACCATTGAAATGTAAACCCTTCAAATTGTTGAACGAAAATTAAGACCTAAAATTGTGTGGCTGTAACGACCCAGATCTACCGCTAGCAAATATTGTCCTGTTTGGGCTTCCCCTCAAGGCTTTAAAACGCGTCTGCTAGGGGAAGGTTTCCACACCCTTATAAAGGGTGATTTGTTCTCCTCCCCAACCAATGTGGGACATCACAGTGGCAATGACCTATTATAATGAAAATTAGGATAATAGTTCATATGAAAAATATAGTTACAAACTTTCATCTAAAATTTTAAAGGATTTCTCCTTGGAATTTTATGGCTTGGCCCTTTTATGGCAGAGGTTAGATTGAAACGTTCGGGAGATGGAAGGTACTAAAAAGAGAAAAATGAAATATAAACACATTATTAACATAGATTTGGGATGTTGAAGAGGCAAAATCACATGAAGATTCAACGTAGTAAAGTAAGTTTGAAACATAGTACAAAAAATAAAGTAAGTTTGAATGTACCTTATCTTATAATATCACACTTTTTTCCTTGCCCAGTGTTCTTCTCTGTTAAGATAAACAAGGCTAAGGTGGGCCTTTTTCAGCGTTGCTTTCATTGATTTCTCCNTGTGTGTGTGTGTGTGTGTGTATATATATATATATATATACATATATAAAGTCGTTAAATATTTCATTTGTAGATATTAGTACATCAATCTTGTCTATTCCGAATCAAGTATAAGTTCAATAGTTTCCCCACATATGAGAGTAACCAAAAGAGAAGATCTCAGAGAACTTGTCTAGCTTGACTTGAATTGCTCCCATCCAATCCTTCTACTTACTGAGGAGTTTCGTTCTGTTCGCCAGTTCGTAACGTAATTGGTCAACTGCTTATTAACAAAATTGAGGTTCAATCTCCTCACCCCAAACTAAAAAATAAATAATAAAGTTTCAAAAATACCATTGAAATGTAAACCCTTCAAATTGTTGAACGAAAATTAAGACCTAAAATTGTGTGGCTGTAACGACCCAGATCTACCGCTAGCAAATATTGTCCTGTTTGGGCTTCCCCTCAAGGCTTTAAAACGCGTCTGCTAGGGGAAGGTTTCCACACCCTTATAAAGGGTGATTTGTTCTCCTCCCCAACCAATGTGGGACATCACAGTGGCAATGACCTATTATAATGAAAATTAGGATAATAGTTCATATGAAAAATATAGTTACAAACTTTCATCTAAAATTTTAAAGGATTTCTCCTTGGAATTTTATGGCTTGGCCCTTTTATGGCAGAGGTTAGATTGAAACGTTCGGGAGATGGAAGGTACTAAAAAGAGAAAAATGAAATATAAACACATTATTAACATAGATTTGGGATGTTGAAGAGGCAAAATCACATGAAGATTCAACGTAGTAAAGTAAGTTTGAAACATAGTACAAAAAATAAAGTAAGTTTGAATGTACCTTATCTTATAATATCACACTTTTTTCCTTGCCCAGTGTTCTTCTCTGTTAAGATAAACAAGGCTAAGGTGGGCCTTTTTCAGCGTTGCTTTCATTGATTTCTCCATTTCTGGTTCTTCACGTGTCCACGTGCTTCCTCCTTTACGCTTTCAATGTTCTTTCTTAAATCCAAAAAAACATCCAATCCAATTACTCTTAATAAATATACACACGAACGTAGGTCAATTGACTAACGTTTATATCCTCGATCAAAAGGTTAGTTTATAGCCTTTGTTGTTCGTACAACACAATTTAAACAATAAATTTTGTCCACTCAGACTCCTTGTTTCGATGGTCCATTCTAACCAAATCATCACTTGTCAATCCTAAAAGGAATAGAAAGTTTCGAGATGACTAAATAAAAGCTTATAACCATGCAAGATTGAGAATTCAATCAATCTGTTGTTCTTATCCGTGCACTGAACAAGAAAGAATCAGCCATTTGAGGAATCTAATCCACAGAAAGAATCAGCTATTTGAGGAATCGAATCTTATCTGGATTAGAGCAAATGAGTTTCTTAAAACCTATACACACCTAGCTCAACATAATTACTTCAATTTACTAACGTTTATATCCTCGATCAAAAGGTTATAGCCTTTCTTGTGTACAATACAATTTAAACAAGAAATTTTATCCACTCATACTTCTTGTTTTGGTTTGTTTTGGTGGGTCTATTCTATTGTTCTACGTCATACCAAATCATCACTTGTCAATCCTAAAATCATCACTTGTCAATCCTAAAAGGAATTGAAACTTCTAACAATTTTGAGACTAAATAAAGGATCATAGCCATGTGAGAGTGAGAATTCAATCAATCTGTTGTTCTTATCAATACAGTGAACAAGAAAGAATCAGCTATTTGAGGAATCTTATCTGGATTAGAGCAAACGAGTTTCTTCAAACCTATAGAGAGATAAAGGTTCTCGACACCTTTATATAATAGTTATACTAATAATGCAAGCAAACCTATTTAAGAAACAGAAAATGGAAATATAAACCCTTTTTCAGATGGTTTGGGATGGCACCAAAACAAAGCAGAAAGGCATGGAAAAGAAAAAAGAGCAGTCAGTTAGATGGCAAAGTTGGAAAGTCCTTAAATAACAGCAAATACTTACAATGCAGCCTTTTGCAGCCCTTCTTAGCATCCTCCAGCATAGCCTGTGGACAAAGTTTTGGTGTAGCCTTTGACAATCTGTTAGGTTCTTCTTTTTTCCCCCTTTAATTGGTGGGGAAAATGGGGTTTTGGATCCGAAAAAGAGGGTGAGGACACTGACAAAATGGAGGTCTTCCTTTTGAGTTGTCAAAACTCCTCTAAACACACTATCAGGTCTCCCCAACCAACACTCTTCCTACTTCGATTGGTCAATCCATGTTCTGAAGACTTCTGTTTCGTGTTAAACATGACTTAATTAATACAAATGTGGTAACTTACCTATTGAAGAAAAACAAAACAAAAGTGGAGTTATGGTGTTGAAAACGGTAACAACTCAAGTTCACTGCTAGCAGATATTGTTCTCTTTGGGATTTCATTTTTGGATTTTCCCTCAAAGTTTTAAAACGCGTGCACTAGGGAGAGGTTTCCATACCTTTATAAGGAATGCTTCGTTTTCCTCCGATGTGAGATCTCATAATCCACCCCCTTGGGGTCCAGCGTCCTCGCTAGCACACTGCCCGGTACCTGTATCTGATACTATCTGTAACAGCCCAAGTTCACCGCTAGCAAAATCGTTCTTTTTGGGCTTTCCTTTCCAGACTTCCTTCGAGGTTTTAAAACACGTCCACTAAGGAGAAGTTTTCACACTCTTACAAGCAAGCAAAGTTTCGTTCCCCTCTCCAATTGATAGGGGATCTCACAAAAACAAACATTGATTTCTCGATAAGGTTGGGTAATTGTTCTCTTCAGCTACATTTTTTTCTTTTTCTTTTTAGGAGCTATAGTTTCTCTTTTTCTTGTTATAAGTGGCCAACAAATAAAGGCGTTCTCTTTCTTAAAACAAAGGACATTTAAGATATACTTCCACGCAAGAGATAATCTGTGTACTGATAGGTCACTTAATCTCAGTTCAATGAAAGAGTTCTTCCCAACTGGTAGCCTACTTTCTAAACCAAATGAAGACTTCTTGCATCCAAACTTCAGAACCTTTACAAGTACTTAACCACAGCTGCAGAGTTCTTCTACTAAGTAAAATTAGCCCCCTAATTCTAAGAAATTTGTCCTTTCCGTACTTCACTATGGTGTTCCCCAATATTCATTTGAAACATTTTCTGAGATACATGAATGCAACACAAAAACCTAATCTAAGAACAGTTGTTAAATGTTCATCTGGAGAAAAAAGAGAAAAAACAAATCTCATCCCTCTAAACCATCTTCTTTGATAAACTAGAAGGTTCACTTCTATCGAAACCTAAGAGACCTAAAACAAATCCTGAAAGTGTTTCAACTAGAAAATCAAACATAAAAAGAAGTAAAAAAAAGTAAATGGAAGTGAATTCATGCTATAACAGAAGAGAACATGCGGCAGGAAAAGGAGAGTCCTATTCTGACAATGCACCTGAAATTTTTCTAGTAACGAACACATAATTGAAAGAAAAACAACAATAATTGATGGGCATGCCTTGGTGGGTGGTAGGAACAAGAAAAAAGAATGAAACACACACACACACAAACACACACAATACAAGTGGTGGCTCTAAACCTAATGGCCTCAATAATGGTGAAATCGTGTGCATCCATCCAACCAACCAACATCACCACTTCCCTCCCACGTAATGACAAACAGGAGGTTGACTATCAAACATCACACATTTTGTTCAATGGGTCCCAATCATAGCCTCACACGTGGCTTTGCTGTGACAAGGAAAACGACCACTGAGAATGGTGGGCCCCTGCCTTGTTTTTTTCTTTTTTTTTGGGGGGTTGGGGGGGGATACTGTTTCAAATAGCGACAATAGTTCAGAATCGAACCCAAAATGGGCGCTCTGAAGAGCTTTTGATTGGGCTCATAATCTCTATCTATCATAGGCCCCTTGCTTCTCATAGGATGACTTAATTTTACAATTTTGACTGAATCTATAAAACAAAAGTTCTGGAGAGAACAGACACCAACTTACCAGAATTCGTTTGTTCCGGTCATGCAGATGATATAAATTTGAACTCTCAGTTCACTTATTAGATTTAAGATTCATGCATGATCTTAAATGAACTGAATGCGTATATAGTTTAGTAAATGAATAGAAACAATTCAAAAGCAGCAAAATAAGGATATGCTTTAGATTTAGAAAATGAAATGCTATCCTTCAAAGTTCTACAAACTGAGGTCCGAGGATCAGCTAACAATTCCATTCACCTCGTAAACATAGCTAAACCCATCACGCCTTCAAGGCATCAGAACGAGGCCTCCATAGTCCAAGTCTGTACTTGTGAGTGTACTTCAATATCAGCTTCCTCTGCCACAGACATGAAAATTTAGGCCAACAAGCACCATTGTGAAGACATTATTCAAACCAATATTTGTTCTAAATCAAATACGAGATATCTATAAAAAAAAAAATTCTCTTGCAAAAACTTGTATTCCTCAATAATCATGACTGAGATTTGAAGTCAGCAGTGAGGTATTGATAGACCCACTACTACTGATTAATTTAGCAGAAAGAGAGCAGGGCGGAAACTAGCAGGTAACAGGTGTGATGTAAGTGTGGGACCCTTTCTGTACCAACAAACTTGAAAGCGGGAAAGGGGTGTGAATCCAGTAACTGTATAAGATAACTAAATGGGGGAATTGTAGATCTCTGTACACTTATGGAAATGAAGTGAGATCTGCAAGAATGGAAGCATTTTTTTTATGCATCTAACTGCATATCTATAGAGTATCAAATAATTTTATTCTAGACAGATCTTACCCAAAGGGGTTGCATCTGAACCAGCTTCGACGATGGTAGGTACCATTAGACTAAGACTAGTAATTGCACATGTAACTTTCCTTGGTTTAGTTAAATTGGTGATAAAAAAAAATATTCAACATCAAAGATATGCATGCTATTTAACTAGCCATTTGTAATCAGATTTTCACTTCAATGCCACAAGCCAAATATTTCCTTGACACTATATTCTTCTCTTTATAAGAAACTACGCTTTTATCAAGAGAACATGAAATAAAAACAAATATAAAAGGGCCTACATAAAGGAAACGTAGCAAAAGGAGCCACAAAGCTAACTATATAAAAGGGCTCCAATCCAAAACAATAATAACTAGAGTAAGAACAAAACTTGTTAAAAACCAAAGTCTATAAAGAGACGTTAAACCTAAGAAGTGACCAAAACTCAAGTTACACAGCCTACAAATTCTTACCGAACTAATAATCCCACAACTAAAGAGCTGAAGAACAAACTTATTTATTACATTTTAATATCAACGATCTGAAGTCTAATTAAAGCTATTCTATTGTGAAAACTAAAGTATCAGTATAAAGTTCATAAAAGCTTGTATATGAAACTTTAAACCCATTTTAATTATTTTAGTTTCTTCGACTATAGAAAAGTAAAATGTTTACCTACTTCCAACTTTGAAAAGAGAAAATAATCCATAAATATTATATTTATATAAATATTAAAAATAGTAAAGAGCTAGTTTACACTTCAAGAGAATTTTAAAAGAAACTATCGTTCTCCCTAACAACTCTCCAAAAGTAGAGTTATATCGAGTCATTTTGTTAATAATCTTGCACACATACTCAACATTCTCTCATTAGTTATCTCATTAGTTATCTCATATACACTAATTAATTAGCATGAAATAGCTCATTATGGTCCTTTGATAAATCTAGTCTACTTGTATGCTTAATCTATTTTATTTTAGAGAGTAGCCAAACCATTATGCTAAAGCAAATCTAAAAGCAATTATGTTGGTGATGAAATGGCTGGACCAATATGTTGAACCATGTGCTGAAGCAACTCTTGAGGCAATTCCTGTCGACAAGGACACATGGGCCTTTAATTCGAAGCAACAAACCACGCGGATACGTAACAAACCAATAGGAGGCTACCTATGTGGATGACTAATCTTTTTTCAACCTTAAATGTAAGCAAGGAAGCCTATAAAAGGAAAGCTCCCAAAAAAAGAAAGGGGGAGAAAAAGAGAGGGAGCCACGGAAAGAAAGGTAGCATAAAGCAGAAGACACAAGAAAAGGGAAGCTAAAGGAATACAGGATAAGGAAGAGAGGAATAAGGAGACCAACTCGTGGAAGCTTTCATCAAAGAGCTGCAGCAGGAATCTTGATAACTCTCTTATTCTCCTTTCCTTTAATCTGTTATATGCTCTATGACTAAGATAGAACTTGTTGTATAAACAAATGAATATGTGGAGCTAAATTGTATGCGTAAGGCAGGAGGTGTGGCTGTAGCTGAAGTATTCTGAATGTGTGATTTCTGTTTATTAAAGAGTTGTTATTAGTAAAAATTGTGTGTTTAGTTGGCCACTCTGCTCTCATAGTTGTTTCTCTTATCTGGAAAGATAGAGCACAAGTGAACCCCCCTTTAACGCTCTAGTTCCATTGCAAGGCTTTCCTTAAGGTAATGGAAGGTTTAGACATAAGTCTTCTCCTAGAGCTTTTCTTTTAACATAAACTTTTGAAATGGTTATGGGAGTAACCAATATGAAAGACTCTCGGAAGGGGGCTTGAATATATGTTAAAAAGAGCAGAATTCACCATAAAATTTCAGCAACTTCTCTATTCCAACTCTCCTAGCCTTAGCTCATTGTTGTTAAATGTCTCATTCACCCACTATTTGTGATAGCATAGTTATATTCTGAAATTCTTGATATTATACATGCATCGACACATCCACACTTGAACTCATCTAATTTTATAGCAATAGAAGTAACCAAAAAATAGGTTCCTTGAGAACTTGACACTCTACTTATTGCTTATTGCTGCGAGAGTGTATACTTGCACCAACACTTGTGAATGCTTCTTTTTTTTAATCATTTTGCTCTAGACCTACACAAGCTGTCACTCCCACCTCATTTATATGTTTTTTATGTATAGTAATATCTAGAAAGAACTAAAAGACAGTATCGTGTGTGTCTTTTGGCAAAACAAACAATAGACCTGGTCCAACTCTTGTAACAAGAGTTCAGTGGGAATCATTAAAGTGGCAGAAAAAAATGAAAATACATTATAACGACTAGACTAGCTACCTAAAATTAACACCAAAAAAGTTATATGCAGAAGAAAGAAGGAATGCTCTTGGTTACTAGAGTTGCAACCTCCAGAAAGCTTATCAAATACAGGTTAATGAGCCAATGCCTATCCCTTTAGTTATTTTGGCGATAAAACAAGTCCAAGTCTTGTACTTACAAAAACAATAATGAGAATCAGGCTAAGGAAATACTTACATGTTTGCATGGAATTCCGAGTTTTTTAAGCTTAAGTGTGCGTGTAACAAGCAGCTTCTGGAAGTCACCGATCTCTGATTCAAGTTTAGCCACGTGTGACTCAACCCCATGCCCAACACCATTTAAAAATTCTGGTATCCCGACCTTCACTAGAACATAAATGTGAAAAAATCAAGCGCATATATATCTTATCTTATTGACTCCAAACTCAGACACTTAGGCCCCATTTACTTCAACGGAATGGTAATCAAGGAATGGAAATGGAAATGAAAATTTCATTTCCATTGATAGTATTTATGGAATCCGAAATTGGAACCAATAGGTGGGACACGCCACTAGTTCGGGAATCCCTACCCCATAAAAGAGGTACTCTCATTCCTCTCCTAAACCTTCATCAATCTCATTCCATCTATCGCATTCTCATTCTTTAGTTTGTGGTCCACCACCTTTCATTAACTGCTTCACATCCTAATCCTTTCTATTTCATCTATAATGAGACCAACAACTTTTTTATTAATTGTCTTACAATTTTTCTCTCTGATTTACATTATTTAACATCGATGGGTTAGTGATTCCAATTCCAAATAACTCCTAGTAAACAACATGAAAAGAATAACATTCCGACTCCAATTGATTTCATTTTGATTCTGAGTAAGTAAACAATTCTGATCACAGACACAAAAGGAAATCATAGCAACCAAGATGACTGGCAAGCAAGACAGAGATCACAATACTAGTTAAGCATAATATGACTTATTGTACAGAAAATTAAGTAATACTTTTCAACTTTCGGAAATCTTAGATCATATTTTCTTCTCCCACTCCCATTTAATAGACAGTAAATCCATTAAGAAAATAAAGGTATCTTTCTAAGAAAACAAACTTTCATGGGGGAAAATGGGAGAATGTACAAGGACATACAAAAAAAAAAGCTCATGAAAGGAATCATCAACTACGAGTCAATCCAAAGAATGATACCAAGCTGATAATTATAAACAATCCAATTAACAGACACATATAATGACCCATTAAATCTCACATCCTCCCAGATGAACACCTCCGAAGACCTCTCAACTATTTCAAAAACCCTGCAGTTCCTCTCAAACCACTCACAAAATTTCCAGACAACAAGACTGCCATAAATTCATTTAACAAAGAGATAACAAATAAACTCCATTTCCTTGCCTATTCACATAACCATTCAGTAAACCATACATTCTTCCTCTCCTCTTTTTGGGTGACAACCTAAGTCAGTTTACTATCCATGTTCCAGAAACCAAATTAAGCATAAGGCTCATTACTTGGATTCAGATGAGAATAAAATTTTTGTAGAAATTAAAACAAATAAAGCACTTACCGACATATGGGATAGATTTTGAAAAGAATCTAGCAAATAAAGGAGCTGAGTATGGTTGCAGTATAGACCTATGGTTGGAGATAATCTGCCTCCATGCCATCCTTCTTGCTGTGGACAAAAAATCCATCAGTCTCAAATCATATGCATTTTCTCAAGGTCCTAAAAGGTTTTAAGCTTTGACGTATCTTACAGGAAGTTTTGAAGTTCTGTAGGTTCATCCTTTAAATTTAATTCAGAATGGTTATAAGTAGTATGAAATAACAAACGATCAGTGTATATGGATTAGAAAAGAAAATATTACCCTATCCAATTGCAACGAAGAAAAAAAATATTCATGAGGTTAATAAACCAGACATCGGTCAATCGCCCAAATGTATTTTTAGCATTCACTTTTCATACCCACACCAAATGTAGTTCTAACTGAAATCGCATCTCCAATTGATTCTACACTTCGAAAATAAAACCTCCAACGAACTCTATGAATTAACAGAATGCTTGTTCCACCCCACTAAATATCGACATCTAATTCGCTTTAAATTCAAAATAACACCACAAAGAGTAAGAATTTTTCTAGCCCCAAAAAATAAATCAGAACTTCTCCCTGAAGCCAATCCTTCATTCTGTTTTCAGTTGTAGTTTCGTTTCTGCGTAAAATACACAATCCAATTGTACTATATACTTTTTAACAGAAATATCAATATGAAACTGAACAGAAATATTGCTCAAATCTGCAAATGCTTCCCCATATACGAATTCTGTAATGGTATAGCCAATACTCGAAAGGCCGACCACTATATCACACTAGGAAGTAGAAATTGATAGTCAAGAGAGCAGGAAATATCGAACAGCTTATCCAACCGCACCGAAATCGGTAGAAATTGGGATTTGATAGCTTAGAGTGGGAGAATCGACTGAACGCTTCCCAGGAAAAGAGAAACAGAGAGAAATATTTCACATCAAAACGGATTTACAATCATTTCCCTCCATTACGACTTAAAATCTTGTTTGGATTAAAAAATAATAATCGATCAGAATTAGCAGGATTTCTAACTCGAAATTGAAGTCGTTACAAACGTAGCCTACTTAGAAGCTGATTGAACAGGAGAAACAAAAAATAGAACAGAACAGACCTCGACGGTGAGAGAACAATAGCTGAAGGGAATGCAGCAGAAGACAGTAGTTGGCGTGACGGTGAGAGGCTGAAGCAGCGTGGCGGTGGAGGCGTTCCGGCGAGTGGCAAAAATGGGAGATGGAAAGAAACAACGAAGATGAAGATGGGTAGGGTTTAAAGATTTTTTTTAAAAGAAAAGTAAATTCTTTTATCGTTCCCTTATTATTTTCGGGGGAAAAAAATGGTTGAATGGTATTAAAAAAATAATAAAAATAAATTAATATATTATTTTACAAAAATTCAGCGTCCTTACTCGCACATCATCGCCTTGTGTCTACACTTCAGGAAAGGGCCTCCTCGCTGACACATGGTCAAGTGTCGGGCTCTGATACCATTTGTAATGACCCATGGCACATCGCCTTGTATCTACCCTCCAAGGAAGGGCCTCCTCGCTGGCACATGGTCAAGTGTCTGGCTCTGATACCATTTGTAATGACCCATAGCACATCGCCTTGTGTCTACCCTTCAGGGAAGGGCCTCCTCGCTGGCACATGGTCAGGTGTCTAGCTCTGATACCATTTGTAACGACCCAGACCCACCGTTTGCGGATATTGTCCTCTTTGGCCTTTCTTTTCAGGCTTCCCCTCAAGGCTTTAAAATTCGTCTGCTATAGGAAGGTTTCCACACGCTTATAAAGGGGGTCTTGTTCTCCTCCCCAACCAATGTGGGATATCACAATCCACCCCCTTCACGGCCCAACGTTCTCGCTCAAACTCTTTCTTTCCTCCAATCAATGTGGGAGCCCCCGCCAAATCCACCCCCTTTGGGGCCTAAAGTCCTTACTGGCACATCGTCTTGTGTCTACCCCCTTCGGGAAGCCCAACGTTCTCGCTCGCACTCTTTCCTTCCTCCAATCAATGTGGGACCCCCCTGGGGGAAATGGTTGAATGGTATTAAAAAATATATATATATATAATAATAATAATAATATATTATTTTACAAAAATTCGGCGTCCTTACTGGCACAGCATCGCCTTGTGTCTACCCTTCAGGGAAGGGCCTCCTCGCTGGCACATGATCAGGTGTCGGGCTCTGATACCATTTGTAATGACCCATGGCACATCGCCTTGTGTCTACCCTTCAGGGAAGGGCCTCATCGCTGGCACATGGTCAGGTGTCTGGCTCTTATACCATTTATAACGACCCAGGCCCACTGTTAGTCGATATTGTCCTCTTTGGGCCTTTCCCTGCCAACGTTCTCGCTCACACTCTTTCCTTCCTCCAATCAATGTGGGAGCCCGCCAGATCCACCCCCTTTGGGGCCTAGAGTCCTTACTGGCACATCGTCTTGTGTCTACCCCCTTCGGGAAGCCCAACGTTCTTGCTCGCACTCTTTCCTTCCTCCAATCAATGTGGGACCCCCCGCCAAATCTACCCCCTTTGGGGCCTAGCCTCCTTACTGGCACATCGTCTTGNATGGTCAGGTGTCTTGCTTTGATACCATTTGTAACGACTCAGGCTCACTGTTAGCCGATATTGTCCTCTTTGAGCCTTTCCTTTTGCAGGGAAAGGTTTTCACATCTCCTCCCCAACCAATGTGGGACATCACAAAATCTATCCAAAAACTCGTAACGTTCCATGAGACATTCCAAGAGTTATAAACATAATTAGCCCCTAATTGATTTTTAATTCGGAAGTTTGAAATTAATGTCTGTATAACAACTCAAGCTCACCGCTACCAGATATTGTCCTCCTTGAGCTACCCTCAAGTCCTTAAAACTCGTATACTAGGAGAAGGTTTCCACACCCTATAAAGGGTGTTTTGTTCTCCTCCCCAACCAACGTGGAACTCTCACAGACAGAGCTTTAAGTATAAAAAAATAAAAACATATTAAAAAATTAAACTCATTTGAAAGAATATATATCAACAAAACCCAATACATATTTCTCGACCAAAAGGTCAGACATTAAAAAATGGAGTCACTAAACTCGGGTTTCTTTTTAAAAAGGGAGTCACTTGCATATAACTCATCTTCAATTAAGATCTTCTAGCTCGACCATACCCGACACATAAAGACAGTGACCACTCAACTCATACGTCAATCATTAGTTCCCGAAGAGCATGGACCATCTATAATGGTCCACGACAAACGCTTTGATGTTTCATAGAAAAATATGCAATAAGATTAAGATCCACCTTGTAGGATGACTTGAATCACCCTCTTTCGATAATTTTGGTAATTAATTACCCGAGCACACAATATACAACTATCACATAATTATTATGTTTATCACACTTGTAATAGCCCGAAAATAAATAAATAAATAATAAAAAGAAATAAACAAACAAAAAAATATTAAAAAATGTCAAAATAATAATAATAATAATAATAATCAATCAATAAATAACTTAAAAATTCCGTGCAACAATAATAAGATATTTAGTGAAAATAGTATTATATATATATATATATATATATAACATTTCAAAACTTTTAACAATGGACAAATGTAAATTACATAAATAATTTTATAGAGTTCAAATTTGAAACTGATGTTATGGGCACACATTGGTTAACTTAGATTTCAAAGGATAGAATCGAATTTTCATTAAGGATATATTGGTGACACCCATAAGCTAATTAGGTAAGTGATCTTACTATTGACATGGTTATATTTGATGTTGACATTGGTTCTGCATATGTCATATATACTGATATGTGTGAATTATCTGTGAATCGATATGTTTATATTATGTTTATGTTATGTTATAATATGTGAATTGTATGATAATATTTACGGTGTGATGTGTTTAATGATATGTTTGAGATATGATACGAGAATGATGCACTAAACGTAATGTAACAATAGAAGTAAGATGTGTTTACGAAACGTTAAGGTTAGGTTACGTCTCGAACTGCTATGGATATGAGAGATTGATAAAAAAATATATGGTTAGGATATGGGTAGGAAGGGATGAGATGATGATAGATTGATAGAACGATAGAACGATAGCGTTAGAGTATGTTCATGTAACGATATGACTATGAGATATAAGAATGTTAAGGCTATGATAAGTTAAGGAACGATATGGCCACGAAGTGTTTACGATATGATATGATTACGATACGACATGTGAATGATGGATGTATATATATTGTGATATGATATGAAGACGATATGAAATATGTTATGGTACGACATATGTGATAAATTGATATGTTTATAATATGATATATTGTGATGCGATATGCTATGGTATGATATGTATATGATGAAAATTATTATGTCTGGAAGCATGGAATGTTATGATATGATACGTTTATGTAATTTGAATGATATGATATGATATGATTGACATGCAAAACGACGAACTAGCATGAAATACAACACTAGCGTATGCATGAAAGATATGATAAGTGGTATGAAAAATGATATGAGATGTACGGAACGCTAGCGGGGTGGTATTAAATGATAATGAAAATGAAAAAATGTTGGGACTTCATACATTAGAGGATACCCCTTAGCCTTCACGATAGTATGGAGGCGTACATTACGAGGCAGGAATGCGATCACTATGGTTATCGTAATGCTGCAACGATCAGGCAGGGGTACGATCATTATGGTTAACCTAATGCTGCCGTGACGGTTACTAGTTCTAACGGGTGTCTGACCTAAGGAGCTCCTGGAGTACGCTCGCCTGACAAGGAAGGTGGCCCAGCGGTGTGTGAATTGACTGGTGAGTCCATACTCGCATGTATGGACTGTGTGTAGAGTATATGGTATACATCCAAATTACCCGTTAGGACAGTATCGTAGGAAAATGGATTTAAATGATAGGTCTTGTCATTGCATTTGCATGTTCTTGCATTTAACTTCCAATAGTGGGTCACTTACTGAGTATTTCTTTAAATACTCAAACCATATGCTACTATATTTCTCAGGTTAAGGCAAGACATTCACGTACGGCTGACGACAGCATCGCAACTCAAGACCATGACACATGCATAGAATAGTGATATTTATTTTCTTAGACTTAGGCTAGAATATGATGTTTTTAACTTAAACGCTTATTTATTTTATTTAGTATTTTGTTGTGTCGTTTTAAAGATGTTTTCAAAACACGTAAGTTCATGGCTGTGTTTTAAGATAAATGTTATGTTTTATGGAATTTAAATGAAGTCTCCCGCATTCAATGTTTATGGTACGTATACAGCGACCTTAAATTAAGTAGAAAATTTTGGGTCGTTACAATAACTATCACATAAGTACGTTTATCACCGTAATCATGTCGGGTTTAAAAATAGGTCCAATTAGTCCAACCAAATTTAAATTAATTAGAGAGAAAAAAAATTGAATCAAAGAAATTTACTAATATCAATAGGCATGTGATCGTGAGCATGTTTAGAGCACTAAAATCTTTGATTGTTTGAATATTTTTAAAAGGGGACAAGAAAAAATGTTAATATTCTATAAATTAACATTAAAATTTTAAGATGACTTTAATTTGGTTCGAATCTGATGAGTAAATCGACACCGAACTATGTGCCAGCGAGGAGGGTGTTCCCCGAAGGGGTAGATGAAGATACTAGCCCTAAAAGGAGGTGGATTTGGCGGGGGGTCCGACATCGATTGGAGAAAGGAAAGAGTGCCAACGAGAACGCTGAGCCCGGAAGGGGGGTGGATTGTGATGTCCCACATTGGTTGGGGAGGAGAACATGAAGGGAAGTCCGAAAGGGAAAGCCCAAAGAGAACAATATCTGCTAGCGGTGGACCTAGGCTGTTACAGGATGATATCGTATCTAAGAAGCGAGTGAAGACAAAATATATTGATAGAACTCGTGTTGGTCGGTGGAACTAGTTTCCACTCTTAGAAGCAATAAGTAAGTGACATGGTTATGTCGTATGGGAATACAAGAAAACGTCGGGATTATCAGATTTGAACTCGAATTCCAAATTTTGATCTAAATCGTGTCGGGAATGAATTTAGGAGGGATGATCAAAGAACACGAGGAAGAAGTTTCACATTGAAGAAGAAGGTAAGGAGTAGGTTTGGGAAAGTAGATGATGACGACGACAATGATGATAAAAGTGGGTGATGGTGGTCACCGACCGTCACGAAAGATAGCAAGGGTAGCTTTAGCTATATCGGAGAACGTATGTTATTTTTAAAAAAAAATTATTATTATCATTATTTTACTATTTAAAAATTGTCATGCGACTCTCGTGAATTATTTAACCAATTATACTAACAAACGTCCCAAAATTGAGCATTTTCTAAACGCTAGTGACTAAGTTGTTCAATTTTGTGTAACAACCCAAGTCCACCGCTCCCACCGCTAGCCGATATTTGTCTTTTTTGTATTTTCTCTTTCGGGGCTGCCTCGTTGTAAAACGTCACACCCTTATAAACAATGTTTTGTTCTTCTCTTCAACTGATGTGAGATCTTCCGAACTGATGTGAGCCATTCTCAAGTTGTATTATATCCGAGACTATTTTTCGTTATTGCTATGTAATGCTAATAGAACATTTTAATTCTTAAAATTTAATAAATAATAATTTTATAATTTTAATTCTTAAAATTTAATAAATAATAATTTAGTCTTTATATTTAAAAAAATTATTAAAATTATGACGGTAATATTTAGTACTAAATTACAATATATATCATATTTGATATTTTATTATAAGACAAAAATCTAGATATCTTTCCATATTTACCTTAACTCTCGTATCATTTAGATGTGGTGGTTTAAGCAAACATTCTCATATGGATATTGTAACAATTCAGATCCACCGCTAGCAGATATTGTCCTTTTTGGGCTTTTCCTTTCGAGCTTCCCCTCAAGGCTTTAAAACGGGAAGGTTTCCGGTTTCCACACCCTTATAAATGGTGGTTTGCTCTCCTCCCCAACCAATGTGGGACATCACAATCCACCCCCCTTCGGGGCCCGTCCTCACTGGCACTCTTTCCTTCCTCCAATCGATGTGGGACCGCCCCCAAATCCACCCCCCTTTGGGCCCATCGTCCTTACTGGTACACCGCCTCGTGTCTACCCCCCTTCGAGGAACAGCAAGAAGGCTGACACATCGTCCGGTGTCCGGCTCTAATACCATTTGTAACGACCCAGATCCACTGCTAGTAGATATTATCCTCTTTGGACTTTCCCTGTCGAGCTTCCCCTCAAGGCTTTAAAACGCGTCTGCTAGGGGAAGGTTTCCACACCCTTATAAATGGTGGTTTGTTCTCCTCCCCAACCAATGTGGGGACATCACAATCCACCCCACTTCGGGGCCAGCGTCCTCGCTGGCACTCTTTCCTTCCTCCAATCGATGTGGAACCGCCCCCAAATCCACCTCCCTTTGGGGCCATCGTCCTTACTGGCACACCGCCTCGTGTCTACTCCCCTTCAGGGAACAGTGAGAAGGCTGACACATCGTCCGATGTCCGGCTCTGATACCCTTTGTAACGACCCAGATCCACCGCTAGCAGGTATTGTCCTCTTTGGACTTTCCCTGTCGGGCTTCCCCTCAAGGCTTTAAAACGCGTCTACTAGGGAAAGGTTTCCACACCCTTATAAATGCTGGTTTGTTCTCCTCCCCAACCAATGTGGGACATCACAGATATGATTCTGACCCAAAGAATATTTTAAAAAGTTTAAAACATTTCTCGTGTTTTTTCTTGAAAAAAAATGGTTAAAAAATGAAAAATAGAATTGGGATCGAATGTGTATCTTCTCATTGATATTCATAAATATGATACCAGCTACCCACTAATACGTACGAATAAGGAACAACTAATATCTACTAATAAAAAAGATATAAACTAATTAAATATTGAGAATAAAATAAAATATACTACCGAAAGAATATTAAGATATATTTCAGGACTAATATATTCTCTAAATATTATATTTTAATAAAAATATTTAAAATTAAAAAAAAAATTAACTGAGTTTATTTATTTATTAATATTATTATTTAAAAAAATGTTATTATTATTATGAAATTTTCAAATCTTCGTGGCAAGCACTTCTAGTAGAGATCTGAAGAAAATAAATAAATAAATAAATAATTTCAAATGTGGACAACGAGAAGAATAAAAAATTAAAAAAAAATGTGGATCTAGCTGACGTGGATTGAGATTTGAGAGAGAGAAAAAACGGGACCACATATTGTTGGTGCGGAAGACGTGAGAAGACAATCCACGTGTTCAATAAATATAATGACGCAAAAACCTATAATTTAATAATTTTAATTTAATTATAAATTTATTTGAGTTATGTCGGGTTGAAATATATGATAATAGTATATGGGTCGTAGGTAACAAAACGTTCTTTGCAACGGTGCGGAAATTTTTCACTAACCGACGCATTTTAAAAATATACCTATTTAATTTCATAATTATTTTATTTATCGTTTAAAGAGTAATTTTTTAAATATATATGGAAATTGATATGATTTATTTTTTAATATATAAACATGTAGGTTTGTATCTATTTGTCAAGTTAAATTGTGAGGTGACTCAATCTAGAACAGTATGTAATAGTCTAAACCCTTTGCTACTAGATATTGTTCGCTTTGATTCCTCCCTTAGGGCCTAATGTCCTCGTTGGCACACTGCCAGGTGTCTGACTCTTATACTATTTGTAACATTTCAACCCCACCGTTAGTAGGTATTCTTTCTAATTGGGATCTCATAATCCACCTCTCTTGAGAGCCCAACGTCCTTGCTGATACATTGTCCAGTATCTGACTTTGATACAATTTGTAACAGTCCAAACCCCACCGCTAGTAGGTATTCTTTCCAATTGGGATCTCATAATCCACCTCTCTTGGGAGCCCAACGTCCTTGCTGATACATTGTCCAGTATCTGACTTTGATACAATTTGTAACAGTCCAAACCCACCGCTAGTAGACATTTTCTCCAACCAATGTAGGATCTCATAATCTACCTCTCTTGGGAGCCCAACGTCCTCGTTGGTACATTGTCCCATGTCTGACTTTGATACCATTTGTAACAGTCCAAACCCACCGCTAGTAGATATTCTCTCCAACCAATGTGAGATCTCATAATTCACCTCTCTTGAGGGCCCAACGCTCTCGCTGGTACATCATCCCGTGTCTGACTTTGATACCATTTGTAACAGTCCAAGCCCACTACTAGTAGATATTCTCTCCAACCAATGTGGGATCTCATAATTCACCCCTCTTGGGGGCCTAACGCTCTTGCTGGTACATCGTCCAGTGTCTGACTTTGATACTATTTGTAACAGTCCAAACCCACCGCTAGTAGATATTCTCTCCAACCAATGTGGGATCTCATAATCGACCTTTCTTGGGGGTCCAACGCTCTCGCTAGTACATCGTCCAGTGTCTGAGTTTGATACCATTTGTAACAGTCCAAACCCACCGTTAGTAAATATTCTCTCCAACCGATGTGGGATCTCATAATCTACCTTTCTTGGGAGCCCAACGTCCTCACTGATACATTGTCCAGTGTCTGACTTTGATACCATTTATAACCGTTCAAACCCACCGCTAGTAGATATTCTCTCCAACCGATGTGAGATCTCATAATTCACCTCTCTTGGGGGCCCAACGTTCTCGTTGGTACATCGTCCAGTGTTTGACTTTGATACCATTTGTAACAACTCAAGCCCACAGCTACCGAATATTGTTTGCTTCGGCCCCTCTCTTTCATTGGCACACCGCCCAGTGTCTAGCTCTGATATCGTTTGTAATAACTCAAGCCCACTGTAACAGATTTTCTCTCCAACGAATGTGGAATCTCACACAATATCAAATCTTACTTCTATATCTTTCATCGTACACGAAATCAATTTTGTCTTATCTCTTGGCTGATCCAAATTTGTTTGAAAAAATAGTTAATTAATTTTTTAAAAAAAGTTTAATTATAAATATTTATTAATATTAAATTCATGACCAGAAAATACCTAATAATAAATAAGTATAAAAACGGTTGTGTTGGTAGTTTGTAGGTGGGAGCCAGCTGATTAGGGTGTGGCATTAATTAATAACATAAAATAAATACAAAATATACACCGACTTTTTTTTCTCCACTGCCCTAATAAATACATTGGCCTTCCTAACTATATATGACGTGTCAACATTTCATTGGCTACCATACTCCTCATTTAATTTTTGTAATAAATCCGCTCAACGCGTCTTAAATGGCATTCCTCTTCCTCCCATCTCTTTTCCCCCACTAAATTACCATTTCACCCTTTGTCAAATTACCATTTTATCCCTACCGCTCTCCGTTATTGTCTGTTTTGACTTGTTTTGTATTGACGTCAGATTTACAGTTTTAAAACGCGTCTATTAGAGAGAAGTTTCTACACCCTTGGAAGAAATGTTTTGTTTCCCCTCTCCAACCGAGGTGGGATCTCACAATCCACCCCCTTTGTAGACTCAACGTCTTCATTGGTACGGTGTCTGGCTCTAATACCATATTTACAGCCCAAGCCCACCACTAGCAGATATTGTCTGATTTGGTCCGTTACATATCATTGTCAGCCTCATGGCTTTAAAATGCGTCTACTAATGAGAGATTTGTACACCCTTATAAGGAATGTTTCGTCCTCTTCTCCAACTGAGGTGGGGTCTCACAATCCACCCATTTTTAATGTCTGACTCTGATATCATCTGTAACAGCCTAAAGTCAACACTAGCCGATATTGTCTGCTTTGGTCCGTTACATATCGTCGTCAGCCTCATGGCTTTCCAACGCGTCTACTAATGAGAGATTTGCACACCCATATAAGGAATGTTTCGTTCTTCTCTCCAACCGAGGTGGGATCTCACAATCCACCCCCGTTCAGTGTCTGGCTCCGATACCATCTGTAACAGCCTAAGGTCAACACTAGCAGTTATTGTCTGCTTTACTCCGTTACATATCGTTGTCAGCCTCATGGCTCTAAAACGCGTCTACTAATGAGAGATTTGCACACCCTTATAAGGAATGTTTCGTCCTCCACTCCAACCGAGGTAGGATCTCACAATCCACTCTTGTTCAGTGTCCAGCTCTGATATCATCTATAACAGCCTAAGGTCAACACTAGCAGATATTGTCTGCTTTGGTCCACTACATATCGTCATCAGCCTCATGGCTTTAAAACACGTCTACTAATGAGAGATTTGCACACCCTTATAAGAAATATTTCGTCCTCCTCTCCAACCGAGGTGGGATCTCACAATCCACCCTTGTTCAGTGTCTGACTTTGATACCATCTGTAACAGCCTAAGGTCAATACTAGCAGATATTGTCTGCTTTGGTCCACTACATTTCGTCATCAGCCTCATGGCTTTAAAACACGTCTACTAATGAGAGATTTGCACACCCATATAAGGAATGTTTCGTCCTCCTCTCCAACCGAGGTGGGATCTCACAATCCACCCCTGTTCAATGTCTGACTCTTATACCATCTGTAATATCCTAAAGTCAACACTAACAGATATTGTCTACTTTGACCCATTACATATCACCGTCAGCTTTACGATTTTAAAACACATATGCTAAGTAAATGTTTCTACGCTCTTCTAAATAAATACTTTTTTTAAAAAGAAAAAAATAAATATTTTTCAAATTTCTATGAAGAGGTGGCTTTAGCTGATCAACTACCCCATGCCTCCAAGTGGGGTCCATTCCACACCTACTCATGTGAATTCCGCCAATGGCATTTTCGTAATTATAACAAAAACAAAGGGCAAAAGAGAAAGCAAGGGACTATAAGAATCCGAGTGGAAAATTAAGGGAAAAGAAAAGGAAAATGTCTGTAGCGACGGAGGAAATCAAAGCCAAAGGAGCCGAAGTATACAAAGGAGACGAGATTTGCCAAGAGAAATCCAAGGAATTGCTGAAGGAAATCGGTCTCCCAAATGGTCTTCTGCCATTGAAGGACATTGAAGAATGTGGGATCGTGAGAGAAACAGGGTATGTGTGGCTGAAGCAGAGGAAGAACACGACCCACAAGTTTGAGAAGATCGGGAAGCTGGTGTCGTATGCGACGGAGGTCACGGCGGTTGTGGAGAAGAACAAGATCAAGAAACTCACCGGAGTTAAGACGAAGGAGCTTCTGATTTGGGTGAGTTTGAGTGATATCTATGTGGATGATCCACCCACCGGAAAGATCACGTTTCAGACTCCGGCGGGACTGTTTAGGACTTTTCCGGTGTCGGCGTTTCAGGTTGAAGAGCCGTTGAAGCAGGTGAGTGAAAAGGAACATGGGGTGGGCGCTGTCGGAGTCAAGGAGGTCTGATCTGTATGTCTTGTGGGTTTATATAATGAAATGAATGTTTCTATAGCTAATAAATTATGTGTTGTAGCTTGAGAATTTAGTTTTCTGTCTGATACTGTCTGATACTGTCTGGATTTGGGATCATTGCATTCATGTTTGTTTTAATGGTGCCTTGATCTCTCTGTTTTTTGATGTTATATGGGTTTTTGAGGGGTTGGGAGAAGGCTCGAGAGGGGTCGAGCCTTGCGGGGAGGTAGTTCGAGAGCTCTACAATGATGTACTTTGTTCGTGAGTCGTGGGAGGAGTAGTCTTCATTGGCTGTTGTTAGGAATCACGACTCTTCACAAGGGTATGATATTGTTCATTTTGAGCTTTAAACTTTGATGGCTTTGCTTTGGGTTTCCCTAAAAAGTCCAGTACTAATCGAGATAGTATTCCTCACTTATAAACTCGTGATGTTCCGCTAAATTAACCCATGTGGGACTTACTCCCAATAATCCTCAACAATCCTCCCCTCGAACAAAGTACACTATAAACCTTAGATGGAGCTCTCGAATAGCTTCTCCTGAGGCTTATGGAGCTCTCGAATAGCCTCCCCTTAATTGAGGCTCGACTCACTTCTCTGGAGCCCTCGAACAAAGTACACTATAAGCCTCCCTTGAGGCTTATGGAGCTCTCGAATCGCTTCCCCTTAATTGAGGCTCGACTCATTTCTCTGGAGCCCTCGAACAAAGTACACCCTTTGTTCGATACTTTAGTCACTTTTGACTACATCTTCGAGGTTAACAATTCTTTGTTCGATATTTGAGGATTCTATTGACATGGTTAAGTTTAGGGTATGACTATGATACCACGAGAATGTTTGCTTAATCCACCTTATCTAAATGATAGGAAAATTATCTTATTTATAATCAAATAAATTAAAGGATATGAAAATAGTAATAAATGAAAATAACAATAAATGGAAAGATATCTAAATATCTAGATGTTTGTCTTGTAATAAAATATCAAATATGATATATATGGTAAACTATAATTTATTATTAAATATTCTTAACAGGTCTCTACCGTGTCTCCATATTGGCTTTCGTCTCCCCCATAATGGGTTTTCACTGAAAATTGTTTCTAATTGGGGGGAGGTTATCTTCTCCTTTATGTAGATGCGTTTTAAAATCGTGAGGTTGATGACGATATGTAATGGGTCAAAATGAACAATATCGACTTGGGCTGTTACAAATGGTATTAGAGTACAAGGGTGTGCTAGCGAGAACGTTAGACCACAAGGGGAGTGGATTGTGAGATCTCACATCGATTGGAGAGGGGAACGAAACATTTCTTATAAGGGTGTGGAAATCTCTCTTTAGTGAACGCGTTTTAAAATTGTGAGGTTGATGGTGATGCGTAACAGAAAAAAATGGACAATATTTGGGTCTCGAAGGGGCTGGATTGTGAGATCCTACATCTGTTGAAAAGGAGAATGAAACATTCCTTATAAAGGCGTGAAAGCCTCTCCTTAGTAGACATGTTTTAAAATTGTGAGGCTGATGACGATACATAACGGGCCAAAACGAACAATATCTGCTAACGGTGAACTTAGGCGGTTACAAATAGTATTAGAGTAGATACTGGGCGGTGTGCCAGCGAGGACATTGGACCTCCAAGGAGGGTGGATTGTGAGATCTCATATCGGTTGGAGAAAGGAACGAAAACATTCATTATAAGAGTGTGGAAACCTCTCTTTAGCAAACATGTTTTAAAAAATCGTGAAGCTGACAATAACGGTCCAAACTTCATAATATTGTTTCATGTGGTCTTCCCAGATATCATGTTCGGAATGAAGTGCCTTCTAGATATTCAAATCCGTCACATCTCCACCATCTTTCATAAAACCAAACAACCACTTTGATAATGGCAAAGACAAGATGAGACCTAACTTTTAGGGTCGAGGAAAACGTAATCACACGCAATCATGGTTCATGATGGGACCTAACTTTTTGTGAAGAATTATGTGAGCTTACTTTCTTTTCTAGGTAGGGTTAGACGCATAGTACTTCTCTATGCATAGTTCACACACGTTCGCATGAATCCACTAGGCAGGTTCATATACGAAGTCTATAAGCCTGACTACAGGCTAACACATGCTCACGTTGTCGTAAACCAATGGAAAAAAAGGAACTCGTATCATATAATGGTGTATATGTTTATACAAAACATATTGGAGAAGTATCCTAGGCTCGCGACATACTAGGGGTGTACATTCAACCCGACAACCCGGACCAACCCAACCCGAACTATAAGGGTTGAGTTGGGTTGGATTAGCATTTCGGGTAGGGTTTGGTTCATTTTTCTGAACCCGAACTGAATCGGTTCGGTTTCGAGTTCGTGGACAAAACTTTCGAGTTGACCCGAGCCAAATAGAAATATATAAAATATATTAAGAATTCTTTTGCATTAATGGGTTTGCAGAGTGATATTTAGGCTTAAAGGACACTAACACCTGCCTATGTTCCAAACTACTCACAATTTTCAAGAAATTTTGTAAGATTGTATCTGAATAATTATAGATTGTGGATAAATAAAACTTAAAAAAAATTTGATAACCTAACCCGAAAACAGAGGGTTGGGTTGGGTTGGGTTGTGAAAAGTTTAGGGTTGGGTTACCCATCCAACCAACCCGAACCCAACCCGAAAATAGAGGGTTGGGTTGTGAAAAGTTTAGGGTTGGGTTGGGTTACCCATCCAGCCAACCCGAACTTTTGGGTTGGGTCAAAAAAATCCCTCAACCCAACCCAACGCAGACCATGTACACCCTTACAACATACCATATGCATAAGATCCTATATTTTCGAATCATGGTATATAGTTGTGATGCACATCTTACTTCGATTCTTTTCATGATATTACTTTCCTACGAGACATACTTACATGTACATGACATATCTTTCATTAATATCGTACATGTCTTATCAGTGTCTCGTAGGCGTAACGTAAACATGATATCATAATATACATGGTACTTACATGTACATGACATATCTTTCATTAATATCGTACATGTCTTATCAGTGTCTCGTAGGCGTAACGTAAACATGATATCATAATATACATGGATTAACATACTCGAAGTACATGCTGCTGCGGAATATTGGCTAAATAGCTACCTTAGTGACATTAAATTCTTCCAATTATGTCAAAATCGGCTCCTTGGTGGAATGTTGTAAGAGATCTTAAATAGAGTTACCTAAGCCATCAAAGTTGAGTTGGAGCCGAACCCACCCCAAACAGGGAGGGGATTCCCCGCCCACCCCGAACAGAATTATATTCATTGTCCCATTTGTAACGCCCCAGATCCACTGTTAGCAGATATTGTCCTTTTAGGGCTTTTCCTTTCGGGCTTCCTCTCAAGGCTTTAAAACGCGTCTGCTAAGGGAAGGTTTTCACACCCTTATAAATGGTGGTTTGTTCTCCTCCCCAACCAATGTGGGACATCACAATCCACCACTTTCGGGGCCAGTGTCGTCGCTGACACTCTTTCCTTCCTCCAATTGTTGTGGGACTGCCCCCAAATCCACCCCTTTTGGGCCCACGTCCTTATTGGCACACTGCCTCGTGTCTACCCCCTTCGGGGAACAGCGAGAAGGCTGACACATCGTCCAGTGTCTGACTCTGATACCATTTGTAATGTTCCATATCCACGTTCACCGCTAGCAGATATTGTCCTCTTTAGGCTATATATATATATATATATATATTTATTTATTATATTAAAAAAAATTAATTAATTTTGAGACTCTATTTTTTAAAATTCAACTATATATTTTTTTTAAATAATACTTTTAATTTTTTTTTAAAAGATTTTATTAATGAAAATTATAAAATTTATAATATTTTTATACATTTAGCCTTTTATCCTTTTAACCTCACTCAACTCATACGTCAATCATTAGTTCCCGAAGAGCATGTACCATCTATAATGGTCCACGACAAACGCTTTGATGTTTCATAGAAAAATAGGCAATAAGATTAAGATCCACCTGGTAGGATGACTTGAATCACCCTCTTTCGATAATTCTGGTAATTAATTACGTGAGCACACAATATATTCGTGCTGAGGTTTATATATATATATAACATTTCAAGACTTTTAACCATGGACAAAGGTAAATTACATAAATAATTTTATAGAGTTCAAATTTGAAACTGATGTTATGGGCTCACATTGGTTGACTTAGATTTCAAAAGATAGAATCGAATTTTCATTAAGGATATATTGGTGACACCCATAAGCTAATTAGGTAAGTGGTCTTACTATCGACATGGTTATATTTGATGTTGACACTGGTTCTGCACGTGTCATATATACTGATATGTGTGAATTATCTGTGAATCAATATGTTTATATTATGTTTATGTTATGTTATAATATGTGAATTGTATGATAATATTTACGGTGTGATGTGTTCAATGATATGTTTGAGATATGATACGANAATCTATCCAAAAACTCGTAACGTTCCATGAGACATTCCAAGAGTCATAAACATAATTAGCCCCTAATTGATTTTTAATTCGGAAGTTTAAAATTAATGTCTATATAACAACTCAAGCTCACCGCTACCAGATATTGTCCTCTTTAAGCTACCCTCAAGGCCTATAAATGGTGTTTTGTTCTCCTTTCCAACGAAGGTGGGACTCTCACAGACAGAGTAAGTATAAAAAAATAAAAACATATTAAAAAATTAAACTCATTTAAAAGAATATATATCAACAAAACCCAATACATATTTCTCGACCAAAAGGTCAGACATTAAAAAATGGAGTCACTAAACTCGGGTTTCTTTTTAAAAAGGGAGTCACTTGCATATAACTCATCTTCAATTAAGATCTTCTAGCTCGACCATACCCGACACATAAAGACAGTGACCACTCAACTCATACGTCAATCATTAGTTCCCGAAGAGCATGTACCATCTATAATGGTCCACGACAAACGCTTTGATGTTTCATAGAAAAATAGGCAATAAGATTAAGATCCACCTGGTAGGATGACTTGAATCACCCTCTTTCGATAATTCTGGTAATTAATTACGTGAGCACACAATATATTCGTGCTGAGGTTTATATATATATATAACATTTCAAGACTTTTAACCATGGACAAAGGTAAATTACATAAATAATTTTATAGAGTTCAAATTTGAAACTGATGTTATGGGCTCACATTGGTTGACTTAGATTTCAAAAGATAGAATCGAATTTTCATTAAGGATATATTGGTGACACCCATAAGCTAATTAGGTAAGTGGTCTTACTATCGACATGGTTATATTTGATGTTGACACTGGTTCTGCACGTGTCATATATACTGATATGTGTGAATTATCTGTGAATCAATATGTTTATATTATGTTTATGTTATGTTATAATATGTGAATTGTATGATAATATTTACGGTGTGATGTGTTCAATGATATGTTTGAGATATGATACGAGAATGATGCACTAAACGTAATGTAACGATAGAAGTAAGATGTGTTCACGAAACGTTAAGGTTAGGTTACGTCTCGAAATGCTATGGATATGAGAGATTGATAAAAGAATATGGTTAGAATACGGGTAGAAAGGGATGAGATGATGATAGATTGATAGAACGATAGAACGATAGCGTTAGAGTATGTTCATGTAACGATATGACTATGATAGGTATAAGAATGTTAAGGCTATGATAAGTTAAGGAACGATATGGCCACGAAGTGTTTACAATATGATATGATTATGATACGACATGTGAATGATGGATGTATATATATGAAGACGATATGAAATATGTTATGGTACGACATATGTGATAAATTGACATGTTTATGGTACGATATATTGTCATGCGATATGTTATGGTATGATATGTATATGATGAAAATTATTTGAGATGTATGGAACGCTAGCGGGGTGGTATTAAATGATAATGAAAATGAAAAAATGTTGGGACTTCATACATTAGGGGATACCCCTTAGCCTTCACGATAGTACGGAGGCGTACGTTACGAGGCAGGAATGCGATCACTATGGTTATCGTAATGCTGCAACGATCAGGCAAGGGTACGATCATTATGGTTAACCTAATGCTGCCGTGACGGTTACTAGTTCTAACGGGTGTCTGGCCTAAGGAGCTCCCGGAGTACGCTCGCCTGACAAGGAAGGTGGCCCAGCGGTGTGTGAATTGACTGGTGAGTCCATACTCGCATGTATGGACTGTGTAGAGTATATGGTACACGACAGTACCGTATGAAAATGGATTTAAATGATAGGTCTTGTGATTGCATTTGCATGTTCTTGCATTTAACTCCCAATAGTGGGGTCACTTACTGAGTATTTCTTTAAATATTCAAACCATATGCTAGTACATTTTTCAGGTTAAAGCAATGCATTCCTGTACGGCTGACGACGACATCGCAACTCGAGTCCATGACACATGCATAGGATAGTGATATTTATTTTCTTAGACTTAGGCTAGAATAGGATGTTTTTAACTTAAACGCTTATTTATTTTATTTAGTATTTTGTTGTGTCGTTTTAAAGATGTTTTCAAAACACGTAAGTTCATGGCTGTGTTAAAAGAAAAAATGTTAATATTCTATAAATTAACATTAAAATTTTAAGATGACTTTAATTTGGTTCGAATCTGATGAGTAAATTGACACCGAACTATGTGCCAGCGAGGAGGGTGTTCCCCGAAGGGGTAGATGGAGATGCTAGCCCTAAAAGGAGGTGGATTTGGGGGGGGGGGGGGTCCCACATCGATTGGAGAAAGGAAAGAGTGCCAGCGAGAATGCTGAGCCCGGAATGGGGGTGGATTGTGATGTCCCACATTGGTTGGGGAGGAGAACATGAAGGGAAGCCCGAAAGGGAAAGCCCAAAGAGAACAATATCTGCTAGCGGTGGACCTAGGCCGTTACAGGATGATATCGTATCTAAGAAGCGAGTGAAAACAAAATATATTGATAGAACTCGTGTTGGTCGGTGGAACTAGTTTCCACTCTTAGAAGCAATAAGTAAGTGACATGGTTATGTCGTATGGGAATTCAAGAAAACGTCGGGATTATCAGAATTGAACTCGAATTCCAAATTTTGATCTAAATCGTGTCAGGAATGATCTAAATCGTGCCAGCGAGAACGCTGAGCCCGGAATGGGGGTGGATTGTGATGTCCCACTTTGGTTGGGGAGGAGAACATGAAGGGAAGCCCATAAGGGAAAGCCCAAAGAGAACAATATCTGCTAGCGGTGAACCTGGGCCGTTACAGGATGATATCGTAATAATTTTTCTTAGAAGCAAGTGAGTGAAGACAAAATATATTGAAAGAACTCGTGTTGGTCGGTGGAACTAGTTTCCACTCTTAGAAGCAATGAGTAGGTAACATGGTTATATCGCACGGGAATACAAGAAAACGTCGGGATTATCAGATTTGAACTCGAATTCCAAATTTTGATCTAAATCGTGTCCGGAATGAATTTAGGAGGGATGATCTAAGAATACGAGGAAGAAGTCTCACATTGAAGAAGGTAAGGAGTAGGTTTGGGAAAGAAGATGATGACGACGACAATGATGATAAAAGTGGGTGATGGTGGTCACCGACCGTCACGAAAGATAGCAAGGGCAGCTTTAGCTATATCGGAGAACGTATGTTATTTTAAAAAAAAAAATATTATTATCATTATTTTACTATTTAAAAATTGTCACGCGACTCTCGTGAATTATTTAACCAATTATACTAACAAACGTCCCAAAATTGAGCATTTTCTAAACGCTAGTGACTAAGTTATTCAATTTTGTGTAACAACCTAAGTCCACCGCTCCCACCGCTAGCCGATATTTGTCTTTTTTGTATTGTCCCTTTCGGGGTTTCTCCGTTTTAAAACGTCACACCCTTATAAACAATGTTTTGTTCTCCTCTCCAACTGATGTGAGATCTTCCGAACTGATGTGAGCCATTCTCAGGTTGTATTATATCCGAGACTTTTTCGTTATTACTATGTAATGCTAATAGAACATTTTAATTCTTAAAATTTAATAAATAATAATTTTATAATTTTAATTCTTAAAATTTAATAAATAATAATTTTATAATTTTAATTCTTAAAATTTAATAAATAATAATTTAGTCTTTATATTTAAAAAAAAATTATTAAAATTATGACAGTGATATTTAGTACTAAATTATAAGTTACAGTATATATCATATTTGATATTTTATTATAAGATAAATATCTAGATATCTTTCCATATCTTTAGATATTTACCTTAATATCGTATCATTTAGATGGGGTGGTTTAAGCAAACATTCTCAGAGGGATATTGTAACGACTCAGATCCACCGCTAGCAGATATTGTTCTCTTTGGGTTTTCCTTTCGAGCTTCCCCTCAAGGCTTTAAAACGGATTGTAACTGTTAAACGAACACGACTCTCCACAATGGTATGATATTGTCCACTTTGAGCATAAGCTCTCATGGCTTTGCTTTGGGTTTCCCCAAAAGGCCTCATACCAATGGAGTTAGCATTCCTCACTTATAAACCCATGATCATTAAGCTCTCATGGCTTTGCTTTGGGTTTCCCCAAAAGGCCTCATACCAATGGAGTTAGCATTTCTCACTTATAAACCCATGATCATTCCCTAAATTAGTCGATGTGGGACTTCCATCATCCAACAGTAACAACTCAGATCCACCGCTAGCAGATATTGTCCTCTTTGGGCTTTTCCTTTCGAGCTTCTCCTCAAGGCTTTAAAACGGGAAGGTTTCCACACCCTTATAAATGGTGGTTTGCTCTCCTCCCCAACCAATGTGGGGACATCACAATCCACCCCACTTCGGGGCCCAGCGTCCTCGCTGGCACTCTTTCCTTCCTCCAATCGATGTGGAACCGCCCCCAAATCCACCTCCCTTTGGGGCCAGCGTCCTTACTGGCACACTGCCTCGTGTCTACCCCCCTTCGGGGAACAGCAAGAAGGCTGGCACATCGTCCGGTGTCCGACTCTAATACCATTTGTAATGACCCAGATCCACCGCTAGCAGATATTATCCTCTTTGGACTTTCCCTGTCGGGCTTCCCCTCAAGGCTTTAAACGCGTCTACTATGGGAAGGTTTCCACACCCTTATAAATGCTGGTTTGTTCTCCTCCCCAACCAATGTGGGACATCACAGATATGATTTTGACCGAAAGAATATTTTAAAAAGTTTAAAACATTTCTCGTATTTTTTTCTTAAAAAAAATGATTAAAAAATGAAAAATAGAATTGGAATCGAATGTGTGTCTTCTCATTAATATTCATAAATATGATACCAGCTACCAACTAATACCTAGGAATAAGAAACCACTAATATCTACGAATAAGAAAAAATATAAACTAATTAAATATTGAAAATAAAATAAAATATTAAGATATATTTCATGACTAATATATTCTCTAAATATTTATTTTAATAAAAATATTTAAAATTTAAAAAAAAAATTAACTGAGTTTATTTATTTATTAATATTATTATTAAAAAAAATGTTATTATTATTATGAAATTTTCAAATCTTCGTGGCAAGCACTTCTAGTAGAGATCTGAAGAAAATAAATAAATAAATAAATAATTTCAAATGTGGACAACGAGAAGAATAAAAAATTAAAAAAAAATGTGGATCTAGCTGACGTGGATTGAGATTTGAGAGAGAGAAAAAACGGGACCACATATTGTTGGTGCGGAAGACGTGAGAAGACAATCCACGTGTTCAATAAATATAATGACGCAAAAACCTATAATTTAATAATTTTAATTTAATTATAAATTTATTTGAGTTATGTCGGGTTGAAATATATGATAATAGTATATGGGTGGTAGGTAACAAAACGTTCTTTGCAACGGTGCGAAAATTTTTCACTAACCGACGCATTTTAAAAATATACCTATTTAATTTCATAATTATTTTATTTATTAAAGAGTAATTTTTTTAAATATATATGGGAATTGATATGATTTATTTTTTAATATATAAACATGTAGGTTTGTATCTGTTTGTCAAGTTAGATTGTGAGGTGACTCAATCTAGAATAGTATGTAATAGTCTAAACCCTTCGCTACTAGATATTGTTTCCTTTGATTCCTCCCTTAGGGCCTAGTGTCCTCGTTGGCACACTGTCCGATGTCTGACTCTTATATCATTTGTAACAGTCCAAGCCCACTGCTAGTAGATATTCTCTCTAACCGATGTGGGATCTCATAATCTACCTCTCTTGGGGGTCCAACGTCCTTGCTGATACATTGTCCGGTGTTTGACTTTGACACCATTTGTAACAGTCCAAGCCCACCGCTCGTAGATATTCTCTCCAACCAATGTGAGATCTCATAATTCACCTCTCTTGGGGGCACAACATTCTCGTTGGTACATCGTCCAGTGTCTGACTTTGATACCATTTGTAACAGTCAAAGCCCACCGCTGGTAGATATTCTCTCCAACCAATGTGGGATCTCATAATCTACCTCTCTTGGGAGCCCAACGTCCTCGTTGGTATATTGTCCGGTGTCTGACTTTGATACCATTTGTAACAGTCCAAACCCACCACTAGTAGATATTTTCTCCAACCGATGTGAGATCTCATAATTCACCTCTCTTGGGGGCCCAACGCTATCGCTGGTACATCGTCCCGTGTCTGACTTTGATACCATTTGTAATAGTCCAAGCCCACTACTAGTAGATATTTTCTCCAACCGATGTGAGATCTCATAATTCACCTCTCTTGGGGGCCCAACGTTCTAGTTGGTACATCGTCTAGTGTCTGACTTTGATACCATTTGTAACAGTCCAAACCCACCGCTAGTAGATATTCTCTCCAACCGATGTGGGATCTCATAATCTACCTTTTTTGGGAGCCCAACGTCCTCGCTGATACATTGTCCAGTGTCTGACTTTGATACCATTTATAACCGTCCAAACCCACCGCTAGTAGATATTCTCTCCAACCGATGTGAGATCTCATAATTCACCTCTCTTGGGGGCCCAACGTTCTCGTTGGTACATCGTCCAGTGTCTGACTTTGATACATTTGTAACAGTTCAAACCCACCGCTAGTAGATATTCTCTCCAACCAATGTGGGATCTCATGATCCACCTCTCTTGGGAGTCCAACGTCCTCGCTCATACATTATCCGATGTCTGACTTTGATACCATTTGTAACATTTCAAACCTACCGCTAGTAGATATTCTCTCCAACCAATGTGAGATCTCATAATTCACCTCTCTTGGGGGGCCCAACGTTCTCGTTGGTACATCGTTCAGTGTCTGACTTCGATACCATTTGTAACAACTCAAGCCCACAGCTACCGGATATTGTCTGCTTCGGCCCCTCTCTTTCATTGGCACACCGCCCAGTGTCTAGCTCTGATATCGTTTTAATAACCCAAGCCCACTGTAACAGATATTCTCTCCAACGGATGTGGAATCTCACACAATATCAAATCTTACTTCTAGATCTTCGATCGTACACGAAATCAATTTTGTCTTATCGGTTGATCCAAATTTGTTTGAAAAATAGAAAAGCTAATTAATTTTTTAAAAAAGTTTAATTATAAATATTTATTAATATTAAATTCATGACCAGAAAATACCTAATAATAAATAAGTATAAAAACGGTTGTGTTGGTAGTTTGTAGGTGGGAGCCAGCTGATTAGGGTGTGGCATTAATTAATAACATAAATTAAATACAAAATATTCACCGACTTTTTTTTCTCCACAGCCCTAATAAATACATTGGCCTTCCTAACTATATATGACGTGTCAACATTTCATTGGCTACCATACTCCTCCTCATTTAATTTTTGTAATAAATCCGCTCAACTGCGTCTTAAATGGCATTCCTCTCCCTCCCATCCCATTTCCCCCACTAGATTACCATTTCACCCTTTGTCAAATTACCATTTTATCCCTACTGCTCTCCGTTATTGTCTGTTTAGACTTGTTTTGTATTGACGTCAGATTCACAGTTTTAAAACGCGTCTATTAGGGAGAAGTTTCTACACCCTTGGAAGAAATGTTTTGTTTCCCCTCTCCAACCGAGGTGGGATCTCACAATCCACCCCCTTTGTAGACTCAACGTCTTCATTGGTACGGTGTCTGACTCTAATACCATATTTTCAGCCTAAGCCCACCACTAGCAGATATTGTCTACTTTGGTTCGTTACATATCATCGTCAGCCTCATGGCTTTAAAACACGTTTACTAATGAGAGATTTGCACGCCCTCATAAGGAATGTTTCGTCCTCCTCTCCAACTGAGATGGGATCTCACAATCCACCCCCGTTCAGTGTCTGGGTCTGATACCATCTGTAACAGCCTAAGGTCAACACTAGCAGATATTGTTTGCTTTGGTCCATTACATATCGTCATCAGCCTCATGACTTTAAAACACGTCTACTAATGAGAGATTTGCACACCCTTATAAGGAATATTTCGTCCTCCTCTCCAACCGAGGTGGGATCTCACAATTCACCCTTGTTCAGTGTCGGGCTCTGATATCATCTGTAATAGCCTAAGGTCAACACTAGTAGATATTGTCTGCTTTGGTCCGTTACATTATCATCGTCAGCCTCATGGCTTTAAAACACGTTTACTAATGAGAGATTTGCACGCCCTCATAAGGAATGTTTCGTCCTCCTCTCCAACCGAGATGGGATCTCACAATCCACCCCCGTTCAGTGTCTGGGTCTGATACCATCTGTAACAGCCTAAGGTCAACACTAGCAGATATTGTTTGCTTTGGTCCATTACATATCGTCATCAGCCTCATGACTTTAAAACACGTCTACTAATGAGAGATTTGCACACCCTTATAAGGAATATTTCGTCCTCCTCTCCAACCGAGGTGGGATCTCACAATTCACCCTTGTTCAGTGTCGGGCTCTGATATCATCTGTAATAGCCTAAGGTCAACACTAGTAGATATTGTCTGCTTTGGTCCGTTACATTATCATCGTCAGCCTCATGGCTTTAAAACACGTTTACTAATGAGAGATTTGCACGCCCTCATAAGGAATGTTTCGTCCTCCTCTCCAACCGAGGTGGGATCTCACAATCCAACCATGTTCAGTGTCTGACTTTGATACCATCTGTAACAACCTAAGGTCAACACTAGTAGATATTGTCTGCTTTGGTCCGTTACATATCGTCGTGAGCTTCATGACTTTAAAACGCGACTACTAATGAGAGATTTGCACACCCTTAGAAGAAATGTTGCGTCCTCCTCTCCAACCGAGGTGAGATCTCACAATCCACCCTTGTTCAGTGTCTGACTTTGATACCATCTGTAACAACCTAAGGTCAACACTAGTAGATATTGTCTGCTTTGGTCAGTTACATATTGTCGTGAGCTTCATGACTTTAAAACGCGCCTACTAATGAGAAATTTGCACACCCTTAGAAGGAATATTTCGTCCTCCTCTCCCACCGAGGTGGGATCTCACAATCCACCCATATTCAGTGTCTGTGTCTGATACCATCTATAACAGCCTAAAGTCAACACTAGTAAATATTGTCTGCTTTGACCCGTTACGTATTACCGTCAGCTTTACGATTTTAAAACACATCTATTAACGAGAGGTTTCTACGTTCTTCTAAATAAATAATTTCTTTAAAAAGAAAAAGGTAATTCTTTTTCAAATTTGTATGAAGAGGTGGCTTTAGCTGATCAACCACCCCATGCCTCCATGTGGGGTCCATTCCACACCTACTCATGTGAATTCCGCCAATGGCATTTTCGTAATTATAAGAAAAACGAAGGGCAAAAGAGAAAGCAAGGGACTATAAGAATCCCAGTTGAAAATTAAGGGAAAAGAAAACGAAAATGTCTGTGGCGACGGAGGAAATCAAAGCCAAAGGAGCCGAAGTCTACAAAGGAGACGAGATTTGCCAAGAGAAATCCAAGGAATTGCTGAAGGAAATCGGTCTCCCAAATGGGCTTCTGCCATTGAAGGACATTGAAGAATGTGGGATCGTGAGAGAAACAGGGTATGTGTGGCTGAAGCAGAGGAAGAACACGACCCACAAGTTCGAGAAGATCGGGAAGCTGGTGTCGTATGCGACGGAGGTCACGGCGGTTGTGGAGAAGAACAAGATCAAGAAACTCACCGGAGTTAAGACGAAGGAGCTTCTGATTTGGGTGAGTTTGAGTGATATCTATGTGGATGATCCACCCACCGGAAAGATCACGTTTCAGACTCCGGCGGGATTGTTTAGGACTTTTCCGGTGTCGGCGTTTCAGGTTGAAGAGCCGTTGAAGCAGGTGAGTGAAAAGGAACATGGTGTGGGCGCTGTCGGAGTCAAGGAGGTCTGATCTGTATGTCTTGTGGTTTTATATAATGAAATGAATGTTTTATAGCTAATAAATTATGTGTTGTAGCTTGAGAATTTGGTTTGCTGTCTGATACTGTCTGGATTTGGGATCATTGCATTCATGTTTGTATTAATGGTGCCTTGATCTCTCTGTTTTTTTGATGTTATATGGGTTTTTGAGGGGTTGGGAGAAGGCTCGAGAGGGGTCAAGCCTTGCGGGGAGGTAGTTCGAGAGCTCTAGAACGATGTACTTTGTTCGTTAGTCTTGGGAGGAGTAGGAATCACGACTCTTCACAAGGGTATGATATTGTCCATTTTGAGCTTTAAGCTTTCATGGCTTTGCTTTGGGTTTCCCCAAAAGGTCCCATACTAATCGAGATAGTATTCCTCACTTATAAACTCGTGATCTTCCGCTAAATTAACCCATGTGGGACTTACTCCCAATCATCCTCAACAATCCTCCCCTCGAACAAAGTACACTTTAAGCCTCAGATGGAGCTCTCGAATAGCCTCTCCTGAGGCTTATGGAGCTCTCGAATAGCCTCCCCTTAATTGAGGTTCGACTCACTTCTCTGGAGCCCTCGAACAAAGTACACTATAAGTCTCCCTTGAGGCTTATGGAGCTCTCGAATAGCCTCCCCTTAATTGAGGCTCGACTCATTTCTCTGGAGCCATCGAACAAAGTACACCCTTTATTCAACACTTTAGTCACTTTTGACTACACCTTCGAGGCTCACAATTCTTTGTTCGATATTTGAGGATTCTATTGACATGATTAAGTTTAGGGTATGACTATGATACCACGAGAATGTTTGCTTAATCCACCATACGTAAATGATGTGAAAGTTATCTTATTTATAATCAAATAAATTAAAGGATATGAAAATAACAATAAATGGAAAGATATCTAAATATCTAGATGTTTGTCTTGTAATAAAATATCAAATATGATATATATGGTAAACTATAATTTATTATTAAATATCCTTAACAGCTCTCTACCGTGTCTCCATATTGGCTTTCGTCTCCCCCATAATGGGTTTTCACTGAAAATTGTTTCTAATTGGGGGGAGGTTATCTTCTCCTTAATGTAGATGCGTTTTAAAATTGTGAGGTTGATGACGATATGTAATGGGTCAAAATGAACAATATCGACTTGGGCTGTTACAAATGGTATTAAAGTACGAGGGTGTGCTAGCGAGGACGTTAGACCACAAGGTGGGTGGATTGTGAGATCTCACATCGGTTGGAGAGGGGAACGAAACATTTCTTGTAAGGGTGTGGAAATCTCTCTTTAGTGAACGTGTTTTAAAATTATGAGGTTGATGGCGATGCATAACAGAAAAAAATGGACAATATTTGGGTCCCGAAGGGGCTGGATTGTGAGATCCTACACCCGTTGAAGAGGGGAATGAAACATTCCTTATAAGGGCGTGAAAGCCTCTCCTTAGTAGACATGTTTTAAAATTATGAGGCTGATGACGATACACAACGGGCCAAAACGGACAATATCTGCTAACGGTGAACTTAGGCGGTTACAAATATTTGAGTAGATACTGGGCGGTGTGCCAGCGAGGACATTGGACCTCCAAGGAGGGTGGATTGTGAGATCTCATATCGGTTGGAGAAAGGAACGAAAACATTCATTATAAGAGTGTGGAAACCTCTCTTTAGCAAACATGTTTTAAAAAATCGTGAAGCTGACAATAACGGTCCAAACTTCATAATATTGTTTCATGTGGTCTTCCCAGATATCATGTTCGGAATGAAGTGCCTTCTAGATATTCAAATCCGTCACATCTCCACCATCTTTCATAAAACCAAACAACCACTTTGATAATGGGAAAGACAAGATGAGACCTAACTTTTAGGGTGGGGGAAAACGTAATCACACGCAATCATGGTTCATGATGGGACCTAACTTTTTGTGAAGAATTCTGTGAGCTTACTTTCTTTTCTAGGTAGGGTTGGATGCATAGTACTTCTCTATGCATGGTTCACACACGTTCGCATGAATCCACTAGGCGAGTTCATATACGAAGTCTATAAGCCTGACTACAGGCTAACTCATGCTCACGTTGTCGTAAACCAATGGAAAGAAAGGAACTCGTATCATATAATGGTGTATATGTTTATACAAAACATATTGGAGAAGTATCCTAGGCTCGCGACATACTAGGGGTGTACATTCAACCCGACAACCCGGACCAACCTAACCCGAACTATAAGGGTTGAGTTGGGTTGGATTAGCATTTCGGGTAGGGTTTGGTTCATTTTTCTGAACCCAAACTGAATCGATTCGGTTCGAATTCGTGGACAAACTTTCGGGTTGACCCGAGCCAAATAGAAATAAATAAAATATATTAAGAATTCTTTTGTATTAATGGGTTTGTCAGAGTGATATATAGGCTAGTTTAAGGACACTAACGCCCGCCCGTGTTCGAAACTATTCACATTTAAATATATGGATTATTGTTTTTCGTTTTATGACAATGTTGAACTATGTTAATATGTTACAATTTTATTGAATTTGTTTTTTTTTTATATGGTTTATTGTTTTTCGTTTTATGACNTTTTTTTTTTTTTTTTTTTTTTTTTTTTTTTTTTTTGTCAATAATTATAGATGGATTTGTGTTTGTTTGTGAACTTTTAATCCGAATAATTATAAATGGTGGATAAATAAAACTTAAAAAAAAATTTGACAACCCAACCCGACCCAACTCGAAAATAGAGGGTTGGATTGTAAAAAGTTTCGGGTTGGGTTGGGTTACCAATCCAACCAACCCTAACTTTTGGGTTGTATAAAAAATAATCCATGGTTTATTGTTTTTCGTTTTATGACAATGTTGAACTATGTTAATATGTTACAATTTTATTTAATTTGTTTTCTTTGTCAATAATTATAGATTGATTTGTGTTTGTTTGTGAACTTTTAATTCGAATAATTATAAATTGTAGATAAATAAAACTTAAAAAAAAATTTGACAACCCAACCCGGACCCACTCCGAACCGAACTCGAAAATAGAGGGTTGGGTTGGGTTGCATTGAGTTGGGTTATGAAAAGTTTCGGGTTGGGTTGGGTTACCAATCCAACCAACCTTAACTTATGGGTTTGATAAAAAAAAAAATCGCTCAACCCAACCCAGATCATGTACACCCCTACGACATATCATATGCATAAGATCCTATATTGTCGAATCATGATATATAGTTGTGATGCACATTTTACTTCCCTTCTTTTCATGATATTACTATCCTACGAGACATACTTACATGTACATGACATATCTTTCATTAATATCGTACATGTCTTATCAGTGTCTCGTAGGCGTAACGTAAACATGATATCATAATATACATGGATTGACATACTCGAAGTACATGCTGCTGCAGAATATTAAATTCTTCCAATTATGTCAAAATCGGCTCCTTGGTGGAATGTTGTAAGAGATCTTAAATAGAGTTACCTAAGCCATCAAAGTTGAGTTGGAGCCGAACCCACCCCAAACAGGGAGGGGATTCCCCGCCCACCCCGAACAGAATTATATTCATTGTCCCATTTGTAACGGCCCAGATCCACCGCTAGCAGATATTGTCCTCTTTGGGCTTTTCCTTTCGGGCTTCCTCTCAAGGCTTTAAAACGCGTCTGCTAGGAGAAGGTTTCCACACCCTTATAAATGGTGGTTTGTTCTCCTCCCCAACCAATGTGGGACATCACAATCCACCCCCTTCGGGGCCAGCGTCCTCGTTGTCACTCTTTCCTTCTTCCAATCGTTGTGGAACTGCCCCCAAATCCACCCCTTTTGGGGCCAGCGTCCTTATTGGCATACTGCCTCGTGTCTACCCCCTTCGGGGAACAGCGAGAAGGCTGACACATCGTCCAGTGTCTGACTCTGATACCATTTGTAACGTCCCATATCCACGTCCACGGCTAGCAGATATTGTCCTCTTTGGTCTATATATATATATATAATTTTGAGACTCTATTTTTTAAAATTCAACTATATATATATTTTTAAATAATACTTTTATTTTTTTTTTAAAGATTTTATTAATGAAAATTATAAAAATTATAATATTTTTATACATTTAGCCTTTTATCCTTTTAACCATCCGAAATTTCTATTATTCTAAACCCTATTTCACGTCCCCGCCACACCACCCTCCCATTACCAGCCACTGCACCCCGCCCCCACGGTCGCCTCACGCCGCTCCTGTCCGACGTCGTCTCAGCGGTTGCCGCCGCACGCTGCACTCTCAACTGTTGCAGTATCAGTATTCCGTCGAACTCGCCGTTGCTCCCTCCCTCTCATACTCTCTCGCCTCTCCGAGCAGTCAGAAACAGTGGTTCAGCCACTAACCCTCGGCGTCGGTGAGTTCGTGCCGACCCTTACGCGCGCTGCCGCTCGATTTTCAGATACTTAGGTGTTGATTTTTTGTTTGATTCTTTACTTTGTTTCGTTGGTTGATGTTGACTTGTTTGGTTTCGTTGTTGATTTCTTCTTCAACCAATGTTGAACTAAGAACGTATGCATTACAGAGTAGAGAAAGGACAGATTGAATAACTAAATTAAAGGAACAACAAGACGTATTATTCTTCANGTTGTCACTCTTTCCTTCTTCCAATCGTTGTGGAACTGCCCCCAAATCCACCCCTTTTGGGGCCAGCGTCCTTATTGGCATACTGCCTCGTGTCTACCCCCTTCGGGGAACAGCGAGAAGGCTGACACATCGTCCAGTGTCTGACTCTGATACCATTTGTAACGTCCCATATCCACGTCCACGGCTAGCAGATATTGTCCTCTTTGGTCTATATATATATATATAATTTTGAGACTCTATTTTTTAAAATTCAACTATATATATATTTTTAAATAATACTTTTATTTTTTTTTTAAAGATTTTATTAATGAAAATTATAAAAATTATAATATTTTTATACATTTAGCCTTTTATCCTTTTAACCTTTTTTTTTTTGTTAACCTCCATTACTTGATTTTAAGTGTAGTATCTCTGAAGGGGTGACATTCTCAATGGTGAAGAAGAGGAAGCATAGCGAGACTTTGCCGGCAGTACCGGTTAAGAAGGATGATGTTGCCCCCGAGAGATCCAAGCGGACGCTCACGGGTTGGAAAGACAAGGAAGTCATAACAAAGAGTGAATCTGATTCTGATCATGCTGTTTTTCGAAATAAAGAGAAAGTTCTTGTCACTTGTTCCCGCCGAATCAATTTCAGGTATGAAATATAGACAGGTCAATTTGACTTGCATACTTACATATGGAACATGAACACTTGAATCAATTGGGCTGCTGATAGTTTCCAGATTTTTATATGATACAAAAATTCTTATTTCATTTTCTCTTCTGGTACAAGGTGTAATCCATTAATGTAATCTTTAATTCACTTGTTAGTTTAGTAATATGATTGGTGAAGTTAAAGAAAGTAAGAAGCGTTTATTGTAATTGTACTTTGTGTTATACTGTTCTAGTGCTCTTTAAGTCGATATTTATTGATTTCCCTGCAAGAAGAACACGGTTCAAATGCAATGTAGAGTAGGTTTAAGAGGAAAACCAAGAACGATTTTGATGAATGCTGTCATAGCTTTACATGGGCTATGTAATTAGAAAGAAATAGTTGATATTGATTGACTGCCTCCATTATGTTCTTGCTAGCAAATACCACTACTTTTGTTTTGGATCTTCCAAATCATTCCCGTGGGACGTCCGGACCCTTTCTTTTTTCTGATCCTTCGATAAAACGATTCATTCTCTTCTTAAAAAATAGGAGGTAGAACCAATAAATATTTTTTTTTCGATTCATCCCGGGAGTTAAATACCTCATTCAAGAATTGTGTTTTTGATCTTTCCTTTTGGTGTTCACTCTCTACACCTTTCTGTTGTTACATCATTTTAGTTGAAATACGTTGGTGTAGCTTTTTGTAAAATCTTTCAAGAGATATATACAGGGTCAGTTAGTTAGTGATGCAACATTTCACTCAGGATTAGAAAGTAGTGATGTAACTTTTCACTCATCATTAAAAAGTTTGTCTTCCTTGAGAGTCGTGGTGATTTTATTAAACCTTTGTGATTGATTAGGTATCGGCATTTGATGTTGAATATGGTATCACTTTTGCCACATTGTAAGAAGGATAACAAGGTGGAGTCAAGGTCCACCAAGGGTGCAACGCTGAATGAGCTGGTTGAGCTCAAGGGTTGTTCTTCCAGCCTATTTTTTGAGGTTAGAACCTTTTCTTTTCACCTTGTCCATGTCAAACTTGGAATTCAATTCATAATCGGGAATTTGTTTGATACAAGGTAGGATGATAATTTTTTTGCTTCTGTTGTGTTGTAAGGATGCACTAAATTTCCATTTCTTTTCATTCTATTATCATCCTTGCTGCCTTTTCATCAAGTTTTTCCACTCGTTCTGTAACAACAACTTTGAATTAATTTTTGCGTTCTTGATTTGTAAATGTCTTTTTGTCCCCTGGATTTTGATCCTTCAAAGTCGAATTAATCGTTTTATTTCCAAAGCTTATTGCAAGAATTTTCAGTTCTTTTTCTTTCTGTTGTTATTATTTCTAAATTTTACATGCTTTATAGCATTCACAGGAGTTTACTTATTGATCTTTTTGTCTATACTTCCAGTGTAGAAAACATAAAGATCTCTATTTATGGATGGCAAAGTGCCCTAGTGGACCATCTGTGAAGTTTTTAGTTAATGCCGGTAATTTTAATGTGCAATCAAATCTTATTACTCGATTTCATGGCAGAAGTTGTATTGGATTTCTTAATTAAATACAGTTTGCTTACTTTTCCATTGTTTTTTTTCAGTGCATACAATGGAAGAACTGAAGCTTACAGGGAACCATCTGAAAGGTTCCCGTCCGATTTTGACATTCTCATCAAATTTTGATAAAGATGCCCACTGGAAACTTCTGAAGGAAATAATTGTTCAGGTATCAATGGAAAAGTTTTTTCAAGTAATTCAATTTTGAACTATTTTCATTTTTTTGAAAAAGAAAACGTATTTCATTGTTGTATGAAATGGGAAAAGGAGTAAAAAACTTGAAACATGAAAAGGTGGATTATAAGAAACTTCTCCAATTTGTAAGTAACGAGCAAAGGCTATAAACTCTAAATGGATATTTACACTTTGCACCTAGCAAGCACAAACATGGGTACAATGTTACATCAATTTTAAAAAAGTTGGACATATATATATATATTTATATAAAATGTATATGTATATATTGACATATTAATAGTTCTTTACTAATAAAACATGTAAATTTAATTTAAAAACAAAGTATACTTACTCAAAACATACAAAGTTAAGTCATTAATGATATTTAAATTCTTAATGATATCAAGGGATCTAGTGGGCTATAACTTGAGAAGAATATGTCATCCTAATACTTTAGAATTGATCGATGTATAAGGATTCAATTTATAAGAAGATATCTTTTTCTTTTACCTTATTCGTATGTTAAATATTTTTTCAGAGCCATGTCCAAAATTAGAAAAAATATATTTATTTTAGACATGTTTTTAACATGTCAAACACATGCCCGAAGCGTGTCAGGACCTGTCTGAAAATAATAAAATAATGTTTGCACGACTATAGTTCAATTATATTCTTTCATTCTTCTTTATGNAAAAAAAAAAAAAAAAAAAAAAAAAGAAAGAAAAAAAAGAAAAAATGTAAATGCTCATCTTTCATGTAAAATATACTATGAGATAAGAATATGGATTAGTCAATACTTGTGCCCGATTTCATATTTTTATGCTGGTTCCCAATACTGTCATTCCCTTATTATGCTGCCTTTATTTATTTCCTGATTTAGGTGGTCATATTAGTTTGATTTGCTGCCTGTTTACTATGTTGTGAAAAATAATTGTGGATTGTAGTTGCTTCTCCAAATAATGGCGTTCTTGTTTACAAATCCTATGTAGTCTCATCTTAATTTGTCATAATTTTAGCTTAAAATGTTTTTCCCCCCAGATTTTTGGAACTCCGAAGGAACATCGACATTCGAAGCCATACCATGATCATGTATTTGTTTTCTCCATTGTAGATGACCACATATGGTTCCGAAATTACCAGGTATGGTTTATTTATATTTTTACCTGTTACTGAATTTAATTCTCTCAATCGTTGGTTGCATCCAAATACACAACTTCCACATTTCATGCAAATCATGTACTTGATCCTGTCCTTTCTGTTAAGTGTGAGCAAGAACTTTATCCATTTCTGGATCGTCTGCTTTCTTTTCTTTTTTGGTCTCAAAACAAGAAAGTTTTCGAAGTTCGGGTGCCTATTTAAAAGGTGTAGCTTGAGTGCAAAGTATGGGGACCTGAGGGACAATGTGTGTTTTTGGTCAAGTAGTGTCTACCAGGATACATTAGATTGGAGGGGCTTGAGATTAAGCAAATTTTGGCGAATAATTTTTTGGGAGAGCCCAGGTTTCTCTCGTCCATATGTCAACAAAACTTTATTAATTTTTAGTTCAATTTCTAGTACCTATCAGATTTCTTAGTCCATTTTCATATAATTGTTGGTATAAGTTCTCGCTCGGGGGTTGCGTGGGCGTGTCATCCCCAAAGAACCATTACTTAATGATATGGCTTTGTCTTCTTTGTTTGGTGTGATCAGATAGCTGTTCCACATAATGAATCAGATAAAGTAGCTCGTGGAGGACTAGATAAAATGACTCTCATTGAGGTTATTAAACTTCCTCTCCCCTTAGTCTATAAATGAGTATTCACAATTTTCGGTTAACTTAAAAAATTTATATTTTACAGGTCGGCCCACGATTCTGTTTGAATCCAATCAAGATATTTGGTGGCAGTTTTGGAGGTCCAACCCTATACGAGAATCCGCTCTACGTATCGCCAAACCAGGTTAGACGACTCAACTTTTTGATGATTTGGGATTACACTTCTTCACTATGCCTCTACAATATATCTGAGGGCTTTCTGAGGAGGCATTAGCTGCTATGCTTTTATGGTTTCTCTAAGTTCATTTTGTACAAGAGAACTGAAGTATAGGCATTACAGAAAAAGAATGTCATTTCAAAGGCCAATTATTCGTTATCTTTTTCAATTTAAGGTTCTTTGAGAACTGATCTGCTCATCTAATTTACCATTATGCTTTTAGTAATGTTTTTTCTATTCATGGTTGAATACCTGGAATTGCAATATTCTCTTGCATTCTTTGAAGAACACTAGTAGTGGGAGGTGAGAGGATTAGTGGGAGGTGAGAGGATTGTTGAGAGGGAGTCTCACGTTTGCTAATTAGGGAATAGGGAATGATCCTGAGTTTATAAGTAAGGAATACATCTCCATTGGTACGAGGCCTTTTGGAGAAACCAAAAGCAAGACCACGAGAGCTTATTCTCAAAGTGGACAATATCAATACCATTGTGGAGGTATGTGTTTCCTAACATAGAATACTCAAATGTCGAACAAAGAAATTGTGAGCTTCGAAAGTGTGGTCAAAAGTGACTCAAAGTGTCGAACAAAGGGTGTATTTTGTTCGAGGACTCCAGAGAAGGAGTCGAGTCTCGATCAAGGGGAGGCTGTTCCAGGGCTCCATAGGCTTTAGGGGATGCTCTATAGTGTATTTTGTTCGAGGGGAGGATTGTTGAGAGGGAGTCCCACATTGGCTAATTTAGGGAATGATCATGGATTTATAAGTAAGGAATACATCTCAATTGGTATGAGACCTTTTGGAGAAACTAAAAGTAAAACGATGAGAGCTTATGCTCAAAGTGGACAATATCATATCATTGTGGAGGTCTGTAATTCCTAACAAGCAGCTCATCTGATCTACGAACAGATGGAACCAAGTTCTATAATTTGAGCTTTAACAATTAGACATAGACTTGCTCATGTTTTTGACGTCTCTCTGTAGATTCGAGCATTGGAGAAGAAGCAGAAGGCTGGAAAATACTCGAAGAAAGTTAAAGCGAAAACGAGGAGGAAGATGCACGAGTTATCAAATCCATTGGAACCGGACGAGTTTGCTGATATGTGGAAGGAATAGTCTTTGCATGGACTTCATCTTGTCTAGACTCAAAATTAAAGTTTGCTGATATGTGGAAGGAATAGTCTTTTCTGAAAGGGAAAGCCTAAAGAGAACAATATCTGCTAGTGGTGGATCTGGGCCGTTACAATAAATTTTCTAGTTACTCTAGATCGTCTGGATTTTGGTCATGATCTTCTACACGACCTCATTGGTTACTTGCACAAACTCTAGTCCTAACAATTTGCATTCACTTCTACATGACCTCATTGGTTACTTGCCCAAACTCTAGTCCTAACAATTTGCATTCACCTACTTCATCCCAATATACTAGGAACTTGCACCGTTTTTCATACAAGGTCTCCGCACAATTCCATGCCAATAGTTTCTTGGAAACTATTGTTGTACGCGAATTGCAATTTGGTGTCCCAATTACCTAATAAATCCAAAATGTAGACACAAAAATCCTACCAGTGTTTGGTTTAGATGTTCAGTTTGTCTATTTGTCCGTGAATAGCAGACTAAAACCCAACCGGGTACTTGAAACTTGTGAAGAGTGGGTTCCAATCCGACACATTGGCTTTCCATGTAGTTTGACAATCTTATTCGTGCCTAACAGGAAATGTGTAGACTTAGTAAACCCGTAGATCGCCCATATCACCCTATAGCCTTTCAAAGTTCTTAGTGGACCTAGGATGAAATTCATTGTTATGTTCTTTCATTTTCACTATGAGATGCCTTGAGGTTTCAGGAACCCCACGGTTCTTTGTTTCAGTGTCTTAACCTATTACAAATCATACATTTGCTTATGAACTCTGCTATATATTTCATGTTGTGCCAATAAAAGTGTTGTTTGAGATCTTGGTACATCTTAGTATCCATTGGATGCATGAAAAATAATGGATTATGTGTTTTCGTTAGTATCTCATTCCTCAGCTCATCATCTACTGGTACACATAAACGTCATTGACAGAGAAGTTCGTCATTCGCAAATTGAAAAAAAACTGTCAGTACTTCCCAGGAGGTCCCAGCGTAAGTTGACTTATAATCTTTAGAAGATTGAGACGCCCCAATCTATAATTCACTGCCATAGAGTCGTCTCGAATGTGATATGTGCAATAATTTCACCAACCGTCGTTGCTATATGTGCTCCTTCCAAGCCAAAAACTTGTCTTATTGTTGGTGATCATAGTTGATGAATGAATTGTCTTTCTGCTTAGGACATCAACAGCCACATTTGTCTTCTCTGTGTCGTACTGTATATCTACATTGTAATTCTTCATCTCTTCTAGCCATCTTCGTTGTCTCATATTACGTTCTTTTTGGGTGAAAAAGTATTTTAAGCTCTTGTGATCTGTAAAAATTTGTGTCATTCTCTCGATACAGATAGTGTCTACAGACTTGTAGTATGAAAACTACCACTACTAGCTCTAAGTCATGGGTGGGATAATTCGCTCATAGTCCTTCCGTTATTGGGAGGCATAGACAATGACTTTTTTGTCTTTCATGAACTCATCCCAACCGTTCCTTGAAAGCATCGCTATAGACAACATATTTTCCTTCTCCGACTGATACCATGAGTATTGGTCCCGAACTAGTATGCATTTCAAATCCTGAAAGTTTCTTCACCGACTTCAGTCCACACAAATGAACTTCTTTTCTAAGTCTACTGTGTGAGCGGTGAGATTATCATAGAAAAATTTCATATGAGTTGTGCTACGGTAATGGTAGGAGGACGGGGCCATTTGGTAACAACATCCACATTTGCTAGGTCGTGTCAAAGAAGGGAAACTCATTGTAGCTAAAACTCTCTGTTTAAGAACTCAACTTATAACTAGTTTTTTCTCGAGACGGTCAACATTCACACAAGGCTTCTTTCATGCTCTCTATTAGTTTTGGGTTAGATCAATGTATCATCGAAGAGTACGATCACAAAGGCGTCACTTCGTAAACACCCAAATAATCAATGCCATGAACACGACAATCATATCTGTTAAACCGAACAACATGACCACAAACTCATAATGACCATACCGTAATCTAATGTTATCTTTTGTATGACTTTCTCCATTATTTTGATATGATGGTAACCTGACTGCAAATCAATATTGAAAGATTCCGTGTCGCTTCTCTTAGTTAGTCAAACAAATTTCTTCAATAGATGTAGAAGTTAGATACAAGGAGAATAATGGAGCAACGTTTTAATCAAAAGGGTCTATAGCTCAGTGGTAGAGCATTTGACTGCAGATCAAGAGGTCACCGGTTCGAACCCGGTTGGGCCCTTTCTTTTTAGATTTATTAAACAATTTTAATTAGACTTTTAAACACATTAATGTTCGAAAATCTAAGTTAGTCTCTTTTATCCGCTTATCTTATCTTATGAATCTGAAAAACCTCTGTTTTCTCTCGTTTCCTCCTCCGTTCTTAGAGCGAGAGAGACAGATTCCCGAAAATGGCTGTAATCCTCGATTCCTTCTTACCTCCAATTCACACACTCACTTCTTCATCTCGGAAATGGATTCCAACCGCTTCCTCGTCTCCGCGATGGCCGCCGATCGATTCATCCCCCAAATCTCGCTTCTCACTCAGTTCTGAATCTCAACCGGTAATTCTTCCAAAATCACTACACAAACTGTAATCTGGAACTTGTTGCTTGCATTTATCGGCATCGCTTTCTAATATGTAACCAGATTAAAGCCCTTGCAGTTCCGAGGAGGAGTGCAATGGCGTTAATCTTGTAATCTGGAACTTGTTTCTTGCATTTATCGCTATCGCTTTCGCTTTATAATGTGTAATCAGATTAAAGCCGTTGCAGTTCCGAGAAGGAGCGCAATGGCGTTGATCTTGTAGTCTGGAACTTGTTTCTTGCATTTATCGCTATCGCTTTCTAATATGTAATCAGATTAAAGCCGTTGCAGTTCCGAGGAGGAGTGCAATGGCGTTGATCTTGTAATCTGGAACTTGTTTCTTGCATTTATCGCTATCGCTTTCTAATGTGTAATCAGATTAAAGCCGTTGCAGTTCCGAGGAGGAGTGCAATGGCGTTGATCTTGTAATCTGGAACTTGTTTCTTGCATTTATCGCTATCGCTTTCTAATGTGTAATCAGATTAAAGCCGTTGCAGTTCCGAGGAGGAGTGCAATGGCGTTGATCTTGTAATCTGGAACTTGTTTCTTGCATTTATCGCTATCGCTTTCTAATGTGTAATCAGATTAAAGCCGTTGCAGTTCCGAAGAGGAGTGCAATGGCGTTGATCTTGTAATCTGGAACTTGTTTCTTGCATTTATCGCTATCGCTTTCTAATGTGTAATCAGATTAAAGGCCTTGCAGTTCCGAGGAGGAGTGCGATGGCGTTGATCTTGTCCTCTTGTATTTTCTCGAATTCGGCATTGGCTGAGCAATCTGTTGGATTATTGGAATACATTGACACATTTGATGGCTATTCGTTCAATTACCCTAAGAATTGGATTCAAGTTCGAGGGGCGGGGGCTGACATATTCTTTAGGGATCCGTTTGTTCTTGATGAGAATATTTCCGTGGAGTTCTCGTCGCCGTCTTCTTCTAGGTATAAGAGCGTTGAGGATTTGGGACCTCCTGAAGAAGCGGGGAAGAAAGTGCTGAAACAGTATTTGACAGAGTTCATGTCTACAAGGCTTGGGGTTAGAAGGGAATCCAACATTCTTTCTACTTCTTCAAGAATGGCGGATGATGGCAGGACTTACTACCAAGTTGAGGTAATGTGAATATTGAGAAGTTTCATATGATTATTGTCCATCTTTTCCTGCTTCAATTCTATCCATTTTGGAAAGTGGTTTACACAAAATTTTGAAAGTTCATGAAGATATTTAAGATTTAGAAACTCGGTGGAAACAAGGATCTATCGAGATTCATTCAATACAAATTCAAATTTGTTTGATAAGACTTGTAGATCCCACATAAGTTGGAGAGGGGAATCAAATATTTTTTTATAAGAGTGTGGAAACCTTTCCCTATTTGACGCGTTTTAAAAATCTTGTGGGTAAGCTCGAGGACAGCCCAAAGAGGACAATATTTGCTAGTGGTGGACTTGGGTTGTTATATATAGCATCAGGACACAGCGAGGACGTTTAGCCCTGAAGGGGGTGGACATCGGGAGGTGTGCCAACAAGGACCCTGGCCCTAAAGGGGGTGGCTTGTGAGATCCCACATCGATTGGAGAGAGGAACGAGTGTCGGCGAGGAGGCTAGGCCTCGAAGGGGGGGGTGGATTGTGAGATCCCATATCTGTTAGAAACGAAGCATTGTTTTATGAAAACCTCTCCCTAGCAGACGAGTTTTAAAAACGCGTGAAAGAGGACAATATTTGCTAGTGGTGGACTTGGACTGTTACAAATAGTATTAGGATACAACGAGGACGCTTAGCCTCGAAGGGGGTGGACACCGGGAGGTGTGCCAACAAGGACGTTGGGTCCTTAAGGGGGGTGGATTGTGAGATCCCACACTAATTAGAGAGAGGAACAAGTGTCAGCGAGGAGGCTAGGCCCCAAAGGGAGGTGAATTGTGAGATCCCACCTCGGTTAGAAACAAAGCATTCTTTCTAAGGTTATGAAAACCTCTCCCTAGAAGCATTTTAAAAACGCGTGAAAGAGAAAGCCGTAAGAAGTGGGTGGATTGTGAGATCCCACATTGGTTAGAAACAAAGCATTCTTTATTATAAAGTTATGAAAACCTCTACCTAGTAGACGTGTTTTAAAAACGTGTGAAAGAGAAAGCCCTAAAATAACAATATTTGCTAGCAGTGGACTTGAACCGTTACAACACTCGGAGGTTTTCTACCTTTTGAGATTTCATAGTTCATTCTTTGACATTAAATAATGTAACATCTCTAAAGTACTTAGTTTACTATTATTATTTTTTTTTTTTTCATGATTATCAATATTAAACAATACCACCCTCAATTGCATATCAGGTAAACATAAAGTCATATGCAAACAACAATGAACTGGCAGTAATGCCACAGGATCGGGTGGTTCGTCTGGAATGGGACCGAAGATATCTCTCCGTTCTCGGAGTCGAAAACAATCGGCTGTACGAACTGAGATTACAAACCCCAGAAAATGTGTTTGTAGAAGAAGAAAATGAGCTGCGTCAAGTTATGGATTCTTTCAGAGTCAACAAAGTGAATGCATGAAATGAAGCACAAGAGGAGGGCTTGTTTTCAGATACAATAGCTGAAATATTGTACTTTCTATCATCAAATCACTACTGGATTTTACAGTAATTTAACATTGAACCAAAGATTGTGCTCACAACTTCACAATTGGGTAGAGTACCGTTATAGCTTACGACCTTACTTCGAACTTCCCAGCTCGTGTTAGAGCTCGAAAGCCTTTGTAAGGATGATTTGGCAAGTTCTTCACGTCGAGTTTATCTACTTGCAGGGCAGAGAGAACTAAACCCATGATCTTAAAACGTACTTGAAATGTTGGAAATATATGAAGCTGTTGTAATCCTGTCTCGAGTGTTAATGTTCCAGACATTGAAGGGGTTTTATCTTTTGGCATCTTTCCAATTGTCCAAGAACACATCTGTAGAAATAAAACGGTATTCAATTTTTAGTATATCATGAGAGAATAAGAATAAGAAGAATAGAAAATAGTTTCCTTAAACAAATGAACGTACAATACTAATTACTCTTACAGAAAATTGTTACGAATCACGAACCTCCACAATAATATTGTCCACTTTGAGTATAAGCTCTCATGGCTTGCTTATAAATCCATGATCATCTCCGTAATTAGTCAATGTGAGATTCCCTCTCAAGAATCCTCCCCTCGTACAAAGTATACCATAGAGCTTCCCCTTAATCGAGGCTCGACTCCTTTTTTGGAGCTATCGAACAAAGTACACCCTTTGTTTGACACTTGAGTCACTTTTGACTATACCTTCGAGGCTCACAACTTCTTTGTTCGACATTTGAGGATTCTATTGACATGACTAAGCTAAGGGCATAACTCTAATACCATATTAGGAATCACGAACCTCCACAATGGTATGGTATGATATTGTTCACTTTGAGCATAAGCTCTCGTAACTTTACTTTTGGTTTCCCCAAAAGGTTTCATACCAGCCGAAATGGAATTCCTTACTTATAAACTCATGATCATCTCCTTAATTAGCCAATGTGGGACTCCCTCCTAATAATCCTCAACAATCCTCCCCTCGAACAAAGTACACCATAGAGCCTCCCCTCAAGTCTATGAAGCCCTCAAACAGCCTCCTCATAATTGAGGCTCGACTTCTTTTTTGGAGTCATCGAACAAAGTACACCATTTGCTCGACACTTGAGTCACTTTTGACTATACCTTCGAGGCTCACAACTTCTTTATTCGACATTTGATTATTCTATTGACATAGCTAAGTTAAGGGCATAGCTCTGATACCATGTTAGGAATCACAAACCTCCACAATGGAATGATATTGTCCATTTTGAGCATTAGCTTTCATGACTTTGCTATTGGTTTCCCCAGAAGACCTCATACCAACAGAAATAGTATTCCTTACTTATAAACTCATGATCATCTCCTTAATTAACCAACCAGGGACTCCCTCTCAACAATGCTCAACAATCCTCCCCTTGAACAAAGTACACCATAGAGCCGCCCCTGAGGCCTATGGAGCCCTCGATCAGCCTCCTCATAATTGAGGCTCGACTTCTTCTCTGGAACTCTTAAACAAAGTACACCCTTTGTTAGATATTTGAGTCACTTTTGGCTATACCTTCGAGGCTCACAACTTCTTTCTTCGACATTTGAGGATTTTATTGACATCGCTAAGTTAAGGGCATAGCTCTGATACCATGTTAGGAATTACGAACCTCCACAATGGTATGATATTGTCCACTTTGAGCATAAGCTTTTATGGCTTTGCTTTTGGTTTCCCCAAAAGGCCTCGTACCAACAGAAATAGTATTCCTTACTTATAAATTTATGATCATCTCCTTAATTAGCCAACATGGGATCCCTCTCAACAATGCTCAACAATCCTCTCCTTAAACAAAGTACACCATAGAGCCTCCCCTGAAGCCTATGGAGCCCTCGAACAGCCTCCCCATAATTGAGGCTCGACTTCTTCTCTGGAACCCTCAAACAAAGTACACCCTTTGTTAGATACTTGAGTCACTTTTGGCTATACCTTCGAGGCTCACAACTTCTTTATTCGACATTTGAGAATTCTATTGACATAGCTAAGTTAAGGGCATAGCTCTGATACCATTGTTAGGAATCACGAACCTCCACAATGGTATGATATTATCCACTTTGAGCATAAGCTCGCTCTCATGGCTTTGCTTTTGGTTTCCCCAAAATGCCTCATACCAATAGAAATAGTATTCCTTACTTATAAACTCATGATCATCTCCTTAATTAACCAATGTGGGATCCCTCTCAACAATGCTCAACAATCCTCTCCTTGAACAAAGTACACCATATTCACAATTCACAAGGAGATCCCAAGAAAGAAACTTACATATTCATCATATAAACACCAGATATTTTACCAGTCAGAAATTGCCAAATACCAATTTAAAAAGTCACTGAAAACAACCTAAAAAGGCATTTAGCATAACTCTTTTGGTCGATTAGCAAGCATGGATGGAATATAACTCCTTTTGTCAGTTTAAGAAAATGATGAAACTATTACCTTATTAGATAGGATGTTCACTGTTCCATAATTTGAAGTAAGGTCAGCTGATAAAACGCACGAGGGCAACTGAAACTGCACATCGATTGAGTCAATCGGCTTTCCAGGATCATGTCGAATTCCTACTAACACACTGACCCGGCACATCCCAGCATCTGATGTAAACTGAGGCTTTACATATACAGGAGTATTCTTCAACTTTCTAACCCTGAATGAAACTAAGATTTGGTAAGGAAGGAATACTAATAATTAACATATAATAAGGTGAAAAAGTAGATACTTTCCAGAATCCATGTTCAATTTATACATACCTGTAACTCATGAGCTTAAACTGCCCATCAGGAGGCACAAATGATAGGATCTGATGTGATTCCCATGGGCGAAACCGAACACAGGGATGGAATCTCACATCATCAAGAATGGAAGGGTTTGTAAATGAGAGTGTCAAATCAGGAAGACCAGATAGATGAGAATTTACTTGAATTTCACCATAAATTTCACACTTGACCAGGTGGCCATCCCTGAACAAGACAGTTCAACAGCAAGATTCAATATAACATGTCTACTATTCTCATGTGCTTGTTATTCATTACAACTTCAATTGAGATGCATTAGTGGAATGGGTAGGATTTCAGCAGCCAAATCGAATACTAATTTAATGGTAAACGTATAATTGGTGAATGGAATACGTAACGATATTTATTATAAAAATGAAAATTAGAGAAAAGCTTTTAGAACCTGTTTAGAATTGCGTCCATCTCCTCCACAAGATCAACATTAACTTCATTTTTAGCATATTTTGGATCTGTTGTTCTCCATGGAACATGAGATGCAATTGCACCTGGAATGGTGTCGCTCACATTCGAACTGTTACCAGTCACGACACTCAAAACTTTGCTGACAAGGTTCGGTGGAGCTATGATTTCTCTCAGGATATTAGGTTCTGTAGTGAGGGGGAAGCCATTGTCTATCATCTCATCCAGAAGCTACAAATTCCAAATGTCTAACAATGACTTTTTTTGTTGAACCAAATGAAATTAACAATCTAAGAATGAATTAAAATCCACCATGTTTATACGTGAATTGGTTCGGGCGTACCTCATATACAATGACAAAGTTATCCTTTACCAAATCTTCATTCAACTCCCCAAGATAATCTGTGAGAACATCCGCCACTCTGCAGAGGAACTAAGGATCAAAAGTTAAGAACTCAAATATCCAACCTAATTTCTTGCTCATTCTAGAGAAGAAATTTACCTCAATCCCCATTAAAGGGGGCATTTCAACTTGGGTGCAGGCCAAGAAAGTGATTCCCTCACGAACAACTTGGAAAAGATAATGTGTCGGAGAAGCAATCACCGGCTGCAGCTAAAANAAAAAAAAAAAAAAAAAAAAAAAAAAAAAAAAAAAAAAAAAAAAAAAAAAAAAAAAAAAAACAAAGAATCAAATTCAATCCAACATCGAATTATCATAAAACGAAAAACCTATCTCCGAACAAATACTTACAAATCAAAGATCCAGATACCAAAATCTAAAAGAAAAACCTACAATTCACAAATAGAGTAGTCTTGAATGGAAATTTTGCGATTCTAAAGGTACCTTGAAGGAATCACCTTGAGATACGGATTGCTCCCAGAACCAAGCACAAATAGATCGGTCGACACGATGGCCAGTGAGCTGTTTCTCCAGCATAATCTCTCTGCAAAATCCAACAGTAAAAGAGGAGCAACATTTGAATTGGAACGAACAATTCAGGGAAAAAAACTGACCGAATATCGGATGATGAATTACTGTTTATAGGTAATGAGATTAACTCTTACCCTGAATCGGATAGCAGAAATATGCATTGCAACATCTCTTAAATCGGCGTCTGAAAGCGAGAAATGAGGCTTAAGCGCGGAGTTCGCAGAGAGACGAATGACGAAGATCGATTGATATGAGCATAGGAAAGGGGTTCTTCACTCCCGCTGTACATTGATCTCACTTAGTTGAAATTTTGTTCGAAAAAGTTCGAGCAGATTGGATTGGTAAAAAATATGATTATCGTTTAAAAAAAAAAAAAAATTATTTAACATTAAATCCTAAAATAAAAATTTAAATAAAATAAAAAGAAAGAAGTTTACCCATAAACACAAATCAATCTATAAAAATAATTAAAAAAAAATACAAATATTTAAAAATAGTATAAAATATATGAATAATTGTTGGTTATTTCTGAAATCATGGTCGGTGCAAACTGAGATCTTGAAGCTAAGGCTAAGGCCCTTCTGGGGACGAAGTTTCTTGTTCAAATTCAAAGTCTTCAGTCTCCTCCCGGGCTAAGGCTGTAGTTCTAAATCCAGAATCTTAAACAATTCAGCTTAATATAGCATAGCTTATAATCTGATTCAACTTCAAAGAAGAAAGAACGGGGTGGGGCATCTTTCGCTTGACTTTTGGGTTGCGAGTGCATGCGTCCACCACGGTCAGAGCTTTCACAGATACCTTGTACGTAGTTAAGGTTCAGCTTTGTTTGGTCTCGCTTGATTCTAGACTAGACTGGAAATAACCCTGACTGACCTAGCTCAAATTTAAAGTTGATTCAGGTGGAATCCGTGGGATAAAAAGTTTGATTCAGGAGACAAATGAGATTTATTCGTATTATAAATAATTGTATAAAATATTGAAGTATTTTTTTAATCCTAAAAAAGGAGGTTTATGAAATTCCCAAATAAAAATTAAATAAAATAATAATATCTAGTAAAGCTCGTTAACACTTTGACAGATCTATGAATATGTAACTTTATTTCAATATATTTAATAAGACTTTGTTCGTATCAGGTTAACTCGAAATTTGTCTAATGAACCTGAAACTCGAGCTAAACCTATTTGATTCTATAAAATTAACCTAACCCCTATAATTCGAGTTGAGTTGGTTCGGATTTTTAGGTTCAATATTTGTTAGCGGGGGTTTGGGCGGTAACAAATGGTATCAGAGTCAGTCACCGAACGGTGCAAGACACTAGTCGGAGTAGGGTTAGACCCTCTCTATAGTAAATGCATTTTAAAACACGTCTAGCTGACGACGATACGTAACGGGTCAAAGTGAACAATCTAGGCTTAGGCTTAGAGCATAAATCCAACATTGGTCATGGATGCAATTAGAGTTTACAACTAGGCCATTTATTGAGTATTTTTATGCTCACTAACTTCTTTTTTAGGTGATAGTTGATCAGTTGGTCGAGGTGGGGAGTGTTGAGGGGCTATGTGTCACAATCATCTTTTCTTGGTAGCGGATTTGGCGATTGTGCGACACTCACTCTTAGCACTGAATGTGTCAAGTCAACTTCAGATCGCGTTGCCTACGGTCGGACAATGTATAATCAAGCCTCAGACCCCGATTTGAAAAGAAGATCTTAGAAAATGGAGCAGAGAGGTTTTGGAAAAAGAGTTTGAAAGCAAGAATGAGAGAGAGATTGAGAGTGGTGTTATATAGCATGCAACCAAAAAGGCAACAACAACGGCTTAAACAATATATAATTTTTCGGGTAGGGAGAGTTTAACAACTAGTCGCATCCCTCTATAGTACATTTTGAGGCATTTCATGTCTACCAAGTGTAGCCATGATTTTCGTTGAAATGTCATACTCTTAGAAAAAACAAGAAGGATATAATATAACATAAAAGCAGTAAAAGAAAGCGATAAAGTAGTACAAGGCAAGGGTTTTGACGTGTAACGAGCATGTGACCATGGACAACACGCCTTGGACAAGCATGACCATGACATCCTTCCCCAGTTGGTTGGCATCCCTGTCAATCGTCTCATTTCTTCGAACTCTGCAATCTGAAGTGCGGCTGTCTTCAGGTAGTCGGCACGTTCCCAGCTGATTTTTGCTTCTGGGAGTCCTTTCCACTTGACTAAAAATTCTTGTAAGTTGCGCTTTGGGTTGCCAATACGACGGGTTCGCTCAACCAAAATCTCCTTTACTTCCTTTTTACTCGAGTCCTTCATTGTAACTGGGGGTCGTGTCACTTGGTTGCATTGATAGTCGTCGTCGTCTGGGCAATATGGTTTTAGGTTACTTACATGCATGACGGGATGAATCCTTATCCATGTAGGTAATTGGAGACGATATGAAGTCCTTCCAACTTTCTCAATGACTTCGGTTGGTTCTTCATATTTTCGCACTAGTCGCTGGTCCCTATTCCCATGGAATCTAAATTGTTTTGGCCTCAGCTTATCATAACTTGGTCACCAGCCTGAAACTCTAATGATCTTCGTTTTTGGTCTACCCACTTCTTCATTCTTCGTGAAGCTTTCTCCAAATACGCTCGTGCTACTTTGGAGGTTTGCTTCCACTCTTTGGTGAAGTTGTACGCTTGAGGGCTTCTCCCGGCATAGGGGTGGTTAATGATATGGGGCATGAGTGGTTGTCTATCACATACTATTTCAAAAGGGATTTTTCCTGTCGACGAGTTTTGCTGACAATTGAAGCTAAATTGAGTAACGTCGAGCATCTGTGCCTAGTTTTTTCTGTCGCGCATCGATGAAATGATGTAAGAACTCTTCGAGCATACTATTGAACCTTTCAGTTTGTCCGTCAATTTGGAGATGATAGCTCGAAGAGATGTTTAGGCTCAACTCAATTACTTGAACTACTCGGTCCAAAAGGTCCCTGTGATTCTCCCATCATGATCACTGATAATGCTAGTGGGAATACTCCACAACTCAACAACTTGTCGAAAGAATAGTTGTGCAGTCACTTCGGTAGAGCATGACTTGGGAGTTGGGACAAATGTGACATATTTAGAGAACCTGTCAACAATGACCAAGATGGACTCCATTTCTCCTACCTTGGGGAGGTGTGTGATAAAATCTAGAGAAACACTTTCCTACGGTCAGAAAGGGACCGATAGAGGTTCCAGCAGTCTAGCAATTTTGTTTCGTTCAACCTTGTCTTGTTGGCAGATAAGGCAAGTCTTTGTGAACTGTGTCACATCGCCACGGAGGTTCGACCAATAGTACCCCTTTTTAGAAGGGCATAGGTTCTCTGCCACCCGTTGTGGCTTGCCCACGGTGTGTCATGACATTCTTTAAGTAGGAGTCTCCTTAGGTTCCCCGAACGGGAGACATAAAGACAATTTCCCTTGGTGAAGAGTAAATTGTCCTCGACCCAAAACTGACGAGTCTTCCCCTCCCTGGCTAGCTGCATGATGGCCTAGACGGCCGACTCTTTGGCTAGGTGTTCTTCGATACTTCCTCGTATCATCCCGCTCAACTTACTTGCTTGTAGATGAGCTAGCATGCACAAGGCTGCATGTTCGCTCTTCAAACTTAGGGCATCTACAACTTGATTTGCTTTACCTTGCCTGTGTTCGAACTGAAAGTCATATTCGGCCACACAATCTTGCCAACGCGCTTGTTTCAAAAATAACTTGGGTTGGTCAAAGAAGTGACATATGGAATTGTTGTTGACTACAAACTTAGTGACGAGGAAGTATTGTTGACTTCTGGCAATCGAGAGAAAATCGTCGACGGAGTAAAAAATGGCTCAAGAAAATTTGTTGGAAAAAAATGAAAATAGAAAATGAAAAAGAGAGAAATCTTGGGATTTGATTTAATGAAAAAGGGTGATTTTGTTTCTCATCACATTCACCTATTTCAATAATTAGCTTATCCTAAAAATGGCCGAAAGTGGCCAACTAGTGCCACTTCCCTCCAAATGGCCACCTAAAAAATTGGTTCCAGATGACCACCTAAAGAGTTGGTAATCTATTCGACGTGCTTGTCAAATGGTCAAAAGAAAATATTTAATAATGGAGTAAAACGTGTAAAAGCTAAATAAAAAAACTTTAGGCTTTTATCTAACAATCTCGTCCTAAACCTTTGTATATCTACCTCATTATTTGAACTTCGATCTTTGAACGGAGTTCCTCAAATTTTACCCGCGCCAGAGACTTGGTGAAGATGTCTCCAAGCAGTTCCTCTATTCGGATGAAGTCAATCTTGATAAGCCCCCAGTCTGCACACTCCCGAATGTAATGGAACCTGATCTCTATGTGCTTGCTCCGGTCGTGCAAAACCAGATTTTTGATTAGGGAGATTGTAGCTTTGTTGTCCACGTAATGCCTTAGTGGATCGCCTTCTTCTTCCATTAGTCGCGCAAGCCAGAACCCCCTGTGTTGCTGCCGTCGAAGCGACAATGTACCCTGCTTCGCAAGAAGATAAAGCAACTACCTTTTGCATAGGTGATTGCAAGCAGATCGTGCCGCCTGAGAGGAAGTAAATCATCCCGCTTGTGCTCTTACGATCATCAACATCATCGGCCATGTCACTATCACTGTAGCTGACCAGCTCAAGCTTCTCCTTTCCTCTCCCTGTGCAGTATCACACACCCCAGCCTCTTGTTCCAACTACATAACGCAGGATGCGCTTGATAGCCATAAGATGCTCCTCCCTAGGTGCTTCCATGAATCTACTCATGTATCCAACGAAATAAGCAAGGTCAAGGCGTGTGTTTACCAGATAGCGCAGTCTCCCGACAATGCTGCAGTAATTAGTGGCGTCGACTGCTGTCGTAGTACCAAACTTCTTTAGCTAGAGTCGGGCCTCCATTGGCGTCCTTGTAGGGTTACTGTATGCAAGCCCAGTTGTGTCCAGCAGCTTCTTCGCGTACGCACTTTGACAGGTGATGCCGACAGTACTCTGTTGCACTTCGATGTCGAGGTAGTAGTTGAGCACGCCAAGATCACTCATCTTGAAGTTCTTTGACATTTCCCTCTTGAATCTTCCAAGGACTTCCATGTCGCCTCCAGTGATTATGTGGTCGTCGACGTACACTCCCACGATCAGTCGCTGCTCATCGTGGCCGTGCGTGTACATGCCATGCTCAGAGGCACAGCGCTTGAACTTCAGCGACAGTAGGGTACTGTCGAGCTTCGTGTTCCAGGCTCGTGGTGCTTGTCGAAGCCCATAGAGTGCCTTGTGCAGGCGCAATACCTTGTCAAGGTTGTCAGACATAGACAGTCTCCTTCAGCTCACCGTTGAGAAACGTNCTTGTCAAGGTTGTCAGACATAGACAGTCTCCTTCAGCTCTCCGTTGAGAAACGTGGATTTCACGTCCATGTGGTGGACCTCCCAGGAATGATGTGCCGCGATTGCCAGCAATAGGCGGACAGATTCCAACCTTGCCACCGGCGTGAATACCTCCTCGAAATCCACTCCTTGCTTCTGGACGTAGCCCTTCGCCACCAAACGGGCCTTATGTTTCACAACTTCTCTTTCTTTATTACGATTCAGTTTGAAGACCCATGTGAGCCCTATGGCTCGGTGTCCCGGCGGCATGTCCTCCAGACTCCATGTCTAGTTCTCAATGATGGATGTCATCTCCTCCTGCATTGCCTTCAGCTAGCACAAATTCCTTTCTACTTCGGCGAAGGTGTTCGGTTCATCTGCGCTGATGACATGCAGTTTGGCCACCTCTTGTTCAAGTTCGCGTGCTCCCAGTCCAGGTGGTTCACCTCCTCCCACTAGGTCTTCCATCCTCCGGTACCTGGCCACCAGATCATCATCGTGATCGGCATCCAGCGTTGAATCTGTAGTTCGTGGTGTTGCAAACTCCACTAGTTTAAGGGATGCAGCTGCTGGCAACGGCAGTGCTCGATGCTGCGCTCCTCCTTCTACCGGCTCGGTGACAAGGTACTTCATTGTGAATTGATTTGAGTTTTTGGTCTGCCTCGATCATGTCGTTCCACTGTTAGAAGGTGCTTTCATTGAAGATGACGTCGCGAGACACGTGAGCTCGCCCCTCGCAGGATCATAGAGCCTATACGCCTTGCTCCCAGGTTCGTAGCCGATGAAGACAACCTTCAGCCCCTTGGGATCGAGCTTGCCAAGGTGGGGACGCACTACCTTCATGTATGCGATGCATTCAAACACTCAGAGATGATGTACCGCTGGCTTCTTATTGTACCAGGCCTCATGTGGTGTCTTCCCGTCGAGGCTTCGCATTGGCAATCGATTGAGGAGATAGACGGCCTTCATTACCGCCTCTCCCCAAAATCTCCCAGGCATTTCGACCGTCATCAGCAATGACCTTGCTGTCCCGATGATGGTCTGATTTTGGCGTTCCACCACCCCGTTCTGCTGGGGGGAGTAGGGCACCGTTAGTTGCCGTTGCATGCCGATGAGGTGAATTCTTTGCCTCGGTCTGTGCGCAACATTAGCATCTTCTTACTGCATTTGGCCTCTGCTTGCGCTTGAATGCGATTAATTGTCTCTGCCGCCACACTTTTCGCTTGCAGCAGGATCAGCCATATGAAGCAGTTTTTGTCATCAACCAGTAGGAGGAAGAGGTTCTTGCCGCCTGGGGTCGCTGGCTTGATGGGCTCGCAGATATCACCGACGAACAGGATGGTGCGGCGCCCTTCGATCTCGACGACGGAGCCATCGCTGAATTTTACTGTCCCGTGAATCCCTGAGTCAAGCTCAAAGAACGCGGATCTAGCCCCGTCATATGGTTTGTTGCCCCTGTGTCGAGGACCCATCGCCGATGCTCATGCTGCTCACCCCTGTCGCCGATCTGAGCGAACACTCGCTCCTCCTTTAGTTGAATTGGCTCCCCAGCCGGTGTCTTTGTTACGCCCAGTTGGAGCTCTTCCTTAAGTTCGACGCTCATCGGAGGAGCAGTTACGCCGTTGTCGATTACCTCCATGGATTTGGAATCGAAATTGGGGACGTCGAATAAGATCGATGCGCTCATCATGAAAAGAGCTGGCTCTTCCTTGTGATGTGGGTGTGGAAACCTTCCCCTACCATATGCATTTTAAAGCCTTGAGGGAAAGGCCAAAGAGAACAATATCTGCTAGCGGTGGATCTGGGTCGTTACATATGGTATCAGAGCCAGACACCCGACAATGTGCCAGCCTTCTCGCTATTTCCCAAAGGGGGTAGACATGAGGTGGTGTGCCAGTAAGGACGCTAGGTCCCAAAGGGGGGATGAATATGGGGGCGGTCCCACATCGATTGGAGGAAGAAAAGAGTGCCAGCGAGGACGCTAGGCCCCAAAGGGGGGTGGATTGTGATGTCCCACATTGGTTGGGAAGGAGAACAAACCACCATTTATAAGGGTGTGGAAACCTTACCCCGAAAGGGAAAGCCCAAAGAGGACAATATCTGCTAGAGGTGGATCTGGATCGTTACATTCCTCCTTGGATCGAGCCACATGAACCTTCTCTTTGTTCCTGAGCTTACTCTAGCAATTCTTGCTTAGGTGGCCCTTCTACTCGCAGTTAGAGCACTGGATTGGCCTGCCATCGGTCGACTCCTTCTTTTGATCTCCCTCTTTCTCGTGCGTGCACTCGCGAGATTTCCATGGCTTCTTACTGCCTTTGTGGCTGGAGAACCCGTTGCTCTCACTGGTATTGTGGCGGATTTTGATCTCCCTCTTTCTTGTGCATGCGCTCGTGAGATTTCCATGTCTTCTTACTGTCTTTGTGGCTAGAGGACCCGTTGCTCTCGCTGGTATTGTGGCGATGCTTTAGGCGTGCAAGCCATTCCTCCTTAGTGAGGAGTAGATGACCCTCCTTGTCGATAGCTGAAGAGGCATTCTTCTTCTGCTGCTCGACGTTGTGTAGTCTTCTGGTCACCTCTTCCACCGTTAGGTCGTTCACGTCAAGTAATATTTCGATTTAGCATGACTTGCTCGAGGTGATTGGGGACGATCTGCAACATCTTCTTCACGATTTCTGTCTCGCTGATGCTCCCACCGAGAGTGGTGATGCTGTTGGCGAGACCTGTAATCCGCATTGAAAAGTCATCGACAGATTCGCCATTCTTAAAGCGGATCCCCGAGAGCTTCTTTTGCAGCTGCTCGACGGAGGCATGGAGGAGTGAGTGAGCCTGCCGAGGATGGACCCCACGATGTGTGAATTTTCACGCTCTGCATTTTCTTCTACTTAACCTGAGACCTATGTGTTGTTAGGTCGATGTTCTAACCAGTTGAGCTAATCAACTTGACTTTTGATAAAGTCGGTTCCTCTGCAATGATATACCACCGGTGGATTAAACCAGGCTTTGATACCACTTGTTGACTTCTGGCAATCGAGAGGAAATTGTCGATGGAGTAAAAAATGGCCCAAGCAAATTTGTTGGAAGAAAATGAAAACAGAAAATGAAAGAGGGAGAAATCTCGGGATTAAAAAATGGCCCAAGAAATTTGTTGGAAGAAAATGAATACAGAAGATGAAAGAGAGAGAAATCTTGAGATTTGATTTATAGAAAAAGGTGATTTTGTTTCTCATCACATTCACCTATTTAAATAATTAGCTTATCCTAAAAAATGGTAGAAAGTGGCCAACTAATCTGTGTCACTCCCGTCGAGATGGCCACCTAAAAAATTGGTAATTCATTCGAGCGTGTTTGTCAAATGGTCAAAAGAAAATATTCAATAACTGAGTAAAAGGTGTAAAAGCTAAATAAAGAAACCTCAGACTTTTATCCAACAGTATTGCCTCCAAACTCGTAAACAATGGACTACTGCCAACATTTCTTTCTCGGATGTTGCGTACCTTTTTTCTGCCTCATTAAGCTTCTAATTCTCGTATGCAATGGGTTGTCTCTCTCATAGTAGGATGCCCCATTGGGCGAAGTCTAACGCATCTGTTTCGACTTCGAAGGGTTTCTTTACGTCGACAATCCCCAAAACTAGCCCTTCCATCATGGCATTCTTTAAGTTGTCAAAGGCTTCTTGACAATGTGGAGTCCAACTCGACTTGTTTCCCTGCTTTAGTAGTTCAGTCAAGGGACCTACATGCTTCGAGAATCCTTCAACTAACTGTCAATAATAATTTGCAAACCTAAGGAAGGAGCGCACTTCTGTCACTAGAGAGGGGGTCTTCAAATCCTTGATGGCTTTGACTTTCTCTTCTTCCATACCCACCTTGCCTGCTTCGATTACATGACCGAGAAAGTAAGTTGATTCGTTGTTGCGCGAACGTGCATTTTTCCCTCTTCACATATAGTTGGTGTTCTCTCAAATTTTTGAAAACTAATCGCAGGTGGTGTTGATGCTCTTCCATGGTGGAGCTGTAAACCCCTATGTCGTCCAAGTAGAGAACCACAAATTTATCGAGATATTTGTGGAAGACTTGGTTCATTAATGTACAGAATGCGGCAGGGGAATTATTCCAGACCAAAAGGCATGACTAGGAGTTCAAAGGCCTCATATCTAGTGACGCAACTCGTTTTGGCTCATCTCCCTCGACAATTTGAACTTGATAGTATCCCAACCTTAAGTCGAGTTTCAAGAAGTACTTCACGCCATGTAGTTGATCGAAAGAGCCTGTAATGATGGGCAAAGGATACTTGTTTCTGATCTTGATTTTGTTTAGGGTGCGGTAGTCTATGCATAGACTAAGACTCCCGTTCTTCTTTTTAAATAACATCGGGGCTCCATAGGGAGTATTTGCAGGTCTAATAAATCTGATAGTACGTAGTTCATCTAGTTGGGGGGTGGAGTCATTCTATTCTTTGTCATTCTATTCTTTGTCGTGTTGTATTTCTATGGGAACAAATTCAATCGTTCCCTCAGTTTCAACCACAGGGATGACCATGAACGTTGGTTCGTTACACACAAGACCTCATTTAAACTGAAGCTTGTCTGGACAACGGTAGGGGTTGATCCTGTTATGGCTAAGTATTTATCCAAAGGCATGGGGATCACTTTATGTTTCAATAAGAATTTCATCCGGAGTACCACATCAAAGTCGTCCATTTTGACAATCACAAAGTCCACTAGACTACTCCATGTTCCTAACTTGAGGGCAACCTTTCTCGCTATCCCAAAGATTGGTAGGGCCACAGAGTTGATGGCCTTCATCTTTCCCGAGTCTCGATGCCACTTGATGTTCAACCGATTTGCTTCAGTCTCGATCACGAAGTTATGGATGGATCCCGAATTGACCATCGTACTCTTAGCCAATTTGTGATTCATCCATGCTTCTATGTACATGAGACATTTTTCAATCGGTTCTTTTTGCTCCCCGGTCTTCTTTTGATGTGCAAATAGGAACTTTAGGGCTCCCATCCGAGGAGTTTCTATGTTCAATGCTTTTTCAACTTCTTCACCCTCAGACTTTGTGTCTTAGTCTACGTCTAATGCGGCTTGGAACGCTTGTAGTGACGCCTTCTTTGGGCACTCAATACCTTGTGGTTCCCTCTACATAAGAAGCATGAGGGAGGTGGCCGATTGAAGTGGTTATGGTTGTGAAGCCCCTTGCCTAAGACACTAGTCCCCTGTTGGGGTTGGTTTGTCTCTCCCCCTCCGGTCCTTGGTTTGTCCCCTCCTCCTAGTCTGGGTGGATTGGATGTATGGTTGCGATTACCTCCACTCGAAGAGGCTTGGTTTCGCCTTGTGTCTTGAGACTGTTCATTGCTCAGATCGAACAATCGTTCAACCATAGCATAGGCCATCGAGAGGTCTTCTTGTCGTGTTCATAAAGTTTGGACTTCACCCATGGCTTCAGTCATTCTATGAACTGCAAGATCTTATCTAGCTCAAACATCTGTAGGATGTCTAACATGAGTAACAAGAATCATTTAACACACCCTCAAATGCTACTAGTGTGTTAAAGATCTTGAAATTTTCTTTTGGCTTTGATATGAACATTATGTGGGAAGAATTTAGACCGAAACTCATGTTTTAGTCTTTTCCAAGTGTTTATTATGCATCGACCCTCTTGGATGTCCACACACTTCGAAACCGACCACAATTTCGCATCTTCAACTAGATGCATGGTCGCCATGGTGATCTTTTCTTCCTCTGTCTCATGGTTAGTCGCCTAAAGTATTACGACTCAAGGTCGAAGATGTAGTTCTCTTGGGCCTTGGCATCTCGAGCCCTAGAGAATGGCTTGGGCTCTAGAAGTTTGACCTTGTTGGGTCGCATTGTCCTCTGGGTAGGGGCTTGATTATCCACCGCCCTTACAGCAACATTTACTCTGGCGCTTATGTCTGCCATTTCTACCTTGACTACGTCAAGGGCTACCTTCACATCTTCAAATTGCTCAATAACCATCTAAAACATCGCTTTTTGAGAGCTGTCTAAGCCATCGACTCGCTCCTCAATCAAGCTAGCAAAGCCTGTCAAGCAGTCTCCTCGCCCGGAACCACCATTCATTGTGATTTTTGTTTCTAGGTTTTCCATTCGATACATAATTTCTTGAATGGACAACCCATCTAACCGACCCGTTATTGTGTCAACGGCAAGACTCTTATCAGCGAGTTCCTTCACTCGCTCGTCTAGATATCGAATACTGTCGGAGACTTCTCGTAAGTATTGCATCGGTTCTTCTATTTCGACTAGTCAGTCGACGTGGGACTTATTCAACCGTGTGGTTGTAGACATGTCTATCAAGTCACTTTGGAGTTAACTAGGCTATGATACCAACTATCACAATCTCCTTTTCTTGGCAGCGGATTTGGCAATTATGCGGCACTCACTCTCATCACTGAGTGAGCCAAATCAACTTTGAATTGCGTTGCCTACGGTCGGGCAACGTATACTCAAGTCTTGGACCTCGATTTGAAAAGATATCTTAGAAAACGAGGTAGAGAGGTTTTGGAAAAAGAGTTTGAAAGCAAGAATGAGAGAGAGATTGAGAGTGGTGTTATATAACATGCAAACAAAAAGTCAACAACAACGGCTTAAACAGTATATAACTTGTTGGGTAGGGATAATTTGAAAACTAGTCGCATCCTTCTATAGTACATTTTGAGGCATTTCATGTGTACCAGGTGTAGCCATGATTTCGCCGAAACGTCATACTCTAAGAAAAAAACAAAGGAAATATTACAACATGAAAGCAGTAAAAGAAAGCAATAAAGTAGTACAAGGCAAGGGTTTCGGCGTGTAACGGGCATGCGGCAATGGACACACGGCTTGGACAAGCATGACCCTGACACTGTGCAATCACAAAGGGTATTATATTAACGTGTCAGTCTTTTAGTATTTGAAATATGGTCTCTTTGTATCCCGTACCCCAATCCATAGTTTTTTAAAATAAAATTCAATCGCTTCTTTCGATTAGTTAATGTTTTGTTTTCATCTTTTAAATGTTGTTTTGGTTTTAAATTCATACAAGAATTATAGAGTACTTGAATGAAACGTTCATTCCAAACATCCATCAGCTCATATGTTGTAGTCATGCTCTCTAGCTTTTCGGTTAAAACATTAGTTATATGCTTTGCCAAAATATAGATTCTTTCTTGTTCACTGGCAGGTATCCAACGATCATATGCATCACAAACATTTCGAGTAACATTAACAATGGTTACTTGAGGACATTCATAAGTTAGAATGAATTTCATAGCATCTACCACCAATATATCTTTGATGTCATTTTTTAAAGTTGTCCCGCTATTACCATTCAGCTTGGCATAATGCTACGGATAGGTCAAGTGTTCGTTCACAAAACTGAGACATTCTCTACCAAATATTAGGATATGTGGTCACATTTCCTTTACGAAAAGGAAAATGAAATAAATAAAAGGGGCCAAACAAATTCAAACCAACGACCTCTAATCTGCAACCAAATGTTCTAGCACTAAGTTATGGGCCCATTTTGTGTGAATTTAACCTTAGTGATTCCTCGGTAAGTAACCAACCTTAGTGACCCCTTTGTAAGCTCTCGTGTTAGAGTTTTATTCTAATAAATGTGAGTATAGATCAAGAATTGGAAATAAACTCCGACCCTATCTCCCTGTCTTTTTTTAGATGTTCACCCTTGATCTACGCAAAAGTCTTCTATAGGCTGACCTATGGACCCATGATTCCTCGGTAAGTAACCAACCTTAGTGACCCCTGTGTAAGTGTGATCTCTCATGTTAGAGTTTTATTCTAATAAATGCGAGGATATGTAAGGAATTGGAAATACACTAGGATCCTGTGTCCCGGTCTATTTTAGATGTTCACCTTGATCTACGCAAAAATCTTCTATAGGCTGAGCTATGGACCCATTTTGTGTGATCTCAAACTTAGTGAACCCTTGGTAAGTGACCAAATAAACTACGATAAAGGAGACCAAAATTCGCCATGAGGCCCTATATGGATTTCTAAAACATTGATGACCAAGTTCAAATCAGTGACATCTTGATATGTAGTCAAATGTTCTACCACTAAGCTATGGAGCATTTTGTGTGATCTCAAACTTAGTGAGCCCTCGATAAGTGACCAAAATAAGCTGCGACCCTATCTTTTTTAGGAGTTCAAAAGCCGGCATGAGGCCCTACATGGATTTCTGAAACATTGATGAAGATAGTAGATATATGATCACATTTTCTTCCATTTAAACGATATAAAGAAAAGTGTTCATGAAAAAAAAAATGAAAAGAAACAGAAATGAAGGGGCCGAACAAGGTTCAAATGGGTGATCTCTTGATCAAGAAAAGTGTTCATGAAAAAAATGAAAAGAAACAGAAATGAAGGGGCCGAACCAGGTTCAAACGGGTGATCTTTTGATCTACAATCAAATGCTCTACTACTAAGCTATGGTGTGACCTCAAACTTATGACCAAAATAAACTATGCCACCCTATATTTTTCACGAGTCCAAAAGCAGCCATGAGCAAAAATGAAAGAAAATAGAAATGAGTGAAAGAGCCCAATCAGGTTCAAACCAATGACCTCTTGATTTATAATCAAATACTCTACCACTAAGCTATGAACCTATTTTGGTGATCTCAAACTTAGTGAGGACTCGGAAAGTGACCGAAATAAAGTGATCACATTTCATCCATGCAAACGAAATAAAGAATAGTGTTCATGACAAAAATGAAAGGAAATAGAAATGAGTGACTGAGCTATGGACCCATTTTAGGTAATCACAAACTTAATGAGCACTCGGAAATTGATCACATTTCATTCCACGTAAACGAAATAAAGAATAGTGTTCATGACAAAAATTAAATAAAATAAAAATAAGTGAAAGGGCCCAATCGGGTTCGAACTAGTGACCTCTTGATCTACAGTCAAATGCTCTACCACTAAGCTATGGACCCATTTTAGGTAATCACAAACTTAATGAGCACTCGAAAATTGATCACATTTCATTCCACGTAAACGAAATAAAGAATAGTGTTCATGACAAAAATTAAATAAAATAGAAATAAGTGAAAGGGCCCAACCGGGTTCGAACCATATCTGCAGTCAAATGCTCTACCACTGAGCTATGAACCCATTTTGGGTGATCACAAACTTAATGAGCACTCGAAAATTGATCACATTTCATTCCACGTAAAATAAATAAAGAATAGTGTTCATGACAAAAATTAAATAAAATAGAAATAAGTGAAAGGGCCCAACCGGGTTCGAACCATATCTGCAGTCAAATGCTCTACCACTGAGCTATGAACCCATTTTGGGTGATCACAAACTTAGTGAGCACTCGAAAATTGATCACATTTCATTCCACGTAACCGAAATAAAGAATAGTGTTCATGACAAAAATTAAATAAAATAAAAATAAGTGAAAGGGCCCAACCGGGTTCGAACCGGTGACCTCTTAATCTGCAGTCAAATGCTCTACCACTGAGCTATGGACCCATTTGGATGATCTCAAACATAGTGAGCACTCGGAAAGTGATCACATTTCATTCCATGCAAACGAACCACTGAGCTATGGACCCATTTGGATGATCTCAAACATAGAGCACTTGGAAAGTGATCACATTTTATTCTATGCAAACGAAATAAAGAATAGTGTTCATGACAAAAATTAAAGAAAATAGAAATGAGTAAAAGGGCCCAACCGGGTTCGAACCAGTGACCTCTTGATCTGCAGTCAAATGCTCTACCACTGAGCTATGGACCCATTTGGATGATCTCAAACATAGTGAGCACTCGGAAAGTGATCACATTTCATTCCATGCAAACGAAATAAAGAATAGTGTTCATGACAAAAATTAAAGAAAATAGAAATGAGTAAAAGGGCCCAACCGGGTTCAAACCGGTGACCTCTTGATCTGCAGTCAAATGCTCTACCACTGAGCTATGGACCCATTTTGTGTGATCTCAAACTTAGTGAGCCCTCGAAGAGTGATCGAAATAAACTGCGACTCAATCTTTTAAACGAGTCCAAAAGCGGTCATGAGGCCTTAATGGATTTCGGAAACATTGATGAAGAATATGTGATCACATTACCTTCCATGCAAACGGTATAAAGAAAAGTGTTCGTGAAAAAAAATGAAAGGTAAATAATGAAAGGTCCCAACCTGGTATAAACCGGTGACCTATTGATCTGCGGTCCAATGTTCTACAACTAAGCTATGGACCAATTTTGTTTGATCTCAAACTTAGTGGGCACTCGGTAAGTGACCAAAATAAACTGCGACCCTATCGTTTTCAGGAGTCCAAAAGCCGTCATGAGGCCCTACATAGATTTCTGAAACATTGATGAAAAAAGTAGATATACACGACAAAAATGAAAGGAGAAGAAATGAATGAAAGAGTCCAACTGGGTTCAAACCGGTCCCCTCTTGATGAACCCGTTTTATGTGATCTTAAACTTAGCGAGCCTCTATTGAAGAAATTAGTGTCCTAAGTTTTCTAATCTTCAAACTTAAGGTGAAAAGAAATAATTTGCCAAAAGGAAAAGAATGAACATCCGGTTTCTAACTCTTAATTTTTCTATAGTCAAGAAGAGAGATAGGAATTGTCTCTAGCTCAAGCGCGATCCCGAAGCTGACTTCTCTAATTAGAGGCAATCTCGGTAGCTCCTTTGAAAACACATCATTGAACTCTCTGACCACTAGTATTGAGGATGCACTAACACAACTAGGTTCTATGGTCGGTGAAGAATATTAGGAATCATGACTCTCCATAATGGTATGATATTGTCCACTTTGAGCACGAGCTCTCATGACTTTGCTTTGGATTTTCACAAAAGACCTCGTACCAATGGAGATGTATTCCTTACTTGTAAACCCATGATCATTTCGAACTCTCTCACAACAATCCTCAACAAAGAACTGAACGTGTTCTATGTTCAAGGTTTCATGTGTCCCTTGCAATATAGCCTATGTCTGGAGTTTTAATGCACTATTCGCGACCGTTTGAGTTCTAATACCTCTGAGTCCATGGCTTCATGCATCTCCTGCTATCCTGTAAGGAAACCTATGTTCAAGGTGTTATGCATCCTTGTGACATAGTCTAGTCCATGACATCCTACAAAGTAAGGTATCCTACAAGAAACATGGACAACACACCCCACCATGGTGGGTGACAAAAACATGTGATCTATTAGGAGATCTTAAATGTAACGACCTAAATCCACCGCTAGCAGATATTGTCTTCTTTGGGCTTTTCCTCAAGGCTTTAAAACGTGTCTGCTAGGGGAAGGTTTCCACACCCTTATAAATGGTGGTTTGTTCTCCTCCCCAACCAATGTGGAACATCACAATCCATCCCTTGGGCCCAGCGTCCTCGTTGACACTCTTTTGGTTTGTTCTCCTCCCCAACCAATGTGGAACAACATCACAATCCATCCCTTGGGCCCAGCGTCCTCGTTGACACTCTTTTGGTTTGTTCTCCTCCCCAACCAATGTGGAACATCACAATCCACCCCCTGGGCCCAGCGTCCTCGTTGACACTCTTTCCTTCCTCCAATCGATGTGGGACCGCCCCCAAATCCACCCTTCTTTGGGGCCAGCGTCTTATAAATGGTAGTTTGTTCTCCTCCCCAACATCGATGTGGGACCACCTCCAAATCCACCCCTCTTTGGGGCCAGCGTCTTATAAAGGGTGGTTTGTTCTCCTCCCCAACATCGATGTGGGACCGCCCCCAAATCCACCCCCCTTTGGGGCCAGCGTCTTAAATGGTGGTTTGTTCTTCTCTCCAACCAATGTGAGACATCACAATCCACCGACATCACAATCCACCCCCTTTGGGCCCAGCGTCCTACTGACACTCTTTACTTGCTCCAATCGATGTGAGACTGCCCCCAAATCCACCCCCTTTGAGGCCCAGTGTCCTTGACACATCGCCTCGTGTCTACCTCTTTCAGGGAACGAGAAGACATCGTCCGATATCTGGCCCTAATACCATTTGTAACGACCTAGATCCACCGCTAGCAAATATTGTCCTCTTTGGACTTTCCCTTCCGGACTTTCTCTCAAGGCTTTAAAACGTGTCTGCTAGGGAAAGATTTCCACACCCTTATCAATGGTGGTTTGTTCTCCTCCCCAACCAACGTGGTTAATGACTTCAAGGCATGAAGCAAGTTTGAATAGAGTGCTACCAAACAGTCTGAATGTCATGACAGGCACCCACAAGTATTATAGGTATATAGCAAAATTAATGTTTTTCTACGATTCATTTCATTGGATCATCACAATACAAAACATTGGTAAAAGGGAGACATACAAAGTTATTCAATATTTTTCTTTGTATAACCAAAAAAGAAAGTTCAATCCAGTAATGCCTAAAACAATGCATATTTACATGCCCTGAGAGCTGCTGCTCAACACATCTCTTGCGCTTCCGTCTGCTTTCATTCACATATGGTATGGACGCCTCATACACTAAAGGCTGATTGTAATGTAGAAGAGAACTGAGAAGCAATGGTCTGCGTGGCAAATTGCTGAAACTGCTTCTTCGCATCTGAAAGTTATTAGCAACACCATCAGCCCAAATGCCAATAATTTCATCAATGCCTAAATCAGTCTTAGGAGAAGAGTGTAAAGAAGAAAAAAGAGGGCCGGGTAAGAATTACAAAAATTTGAGTCAACCCACGACTGAGTGGCAATATCTAACTGTAACGACCCTAGGTTGCTACTAACCTAAAGTCGTTACCATCATTATAACCTATGCTCTTATGCGGAATTAAACATTTAAAACTTCATCATAAAACATTGTCATGGACTTGTGTGTTTGAAAACATTTTTAAAACAACATAACGAAATACTAAATGAAACAAATGAACAATAAAAGTAAAAACATTCTATCCTAACCTAATGTCTAGGAAATAAAATACCACCATCTTAAGATGGTTTTAATGATAGGTCCCTAACTCATGAGTAGCATGTGTTTGCACGGGCAGATTGTGAAATCTCACATCGGTTGGGGAAGAGAACGAAGCATTTTTTATAAGGGTGTGGAAACCGCTCCCGAGCAGACACGTTTTAAAAACCTTGAGGGAAAGCCCGGAAAGAAAAGTCCAAAGAGGATAATATCTGCTAGCGGTGGACTTGGGCCATTACATGCTTGATGAGTCTTTCAAGTCCACCACATGCTTGATGAGTCTTAGAAGAAAGGTGGGTGCAATTTCCCCGGCAGTTATGAACTATCAGTTTGAGTGCCTAATTAGTTGGCAAATACATCAACATGTGCAGTAGTAGTACTAAAATGGCTGTAATTGGTAAGGGAAAAGTTGTTTGTTCGGACAACTTTGAGAACATGGTTCAAAATCATGGTGATGACCTATCTAAGAAGGTATCCTACGAACTTCCCAATGCCAAATATAGTCCTATTTGAAAGCTGTTTCATGTCAATGCAGAGGCACATTATTTACCAAAAGAATACATACATACGTGTGTGCGCACGTGTGAATATATGTATATAATGCACGACAAGACAGGTATTTGATTTTTTATATCTAAACCCCCTCCACCTATTTTAGTAGTAGGAGACTGCAGGATGCTGGACTAAAGAACGGCCCTATAATGGATGTCCTGAAAATGCTAGGAAAAGGGTAACGACAACTGAAAAAAATTTGACTTTCATTATGCACACAAACATCAATTTCATTCTTTGCCCCAGTATAATATGTGAAAAAGGTATGAAGAAAGAGATCGTGGAGGTAGTTTGATATTTTTTTAACTTGAAGCCGCCCTGCGAGAAGCGTTTAAGATTATAAGTTACAATTAGCTAGTGACCATTATGGTATTGATGATCATGAAAGTTACAATCTTTCAATTAGGTTACCATAAGGTTTATTTCCAAAACTATAAATAGTCATTCATGTTGTTGCTTTAGTACGAAGATTTTAGATATAATGAAAGTTGCATATTATGCTTTTCTTAAGTCATGAGCTTGTTACGTTGCATTTCTTGTGTTTAAATTTGCATGTTAGAGTCATTCAAGTAGTTTTGATCAAACTACCTTGTGGAGTGATTCGAATCACGAGTTTAGAAACGAGTTTTTTTTAATTTTGATCTTGATCATCAAGGTAATCTGTTCCAAAACTTTCCCTTGGGTGGGTTGATTCCATATCACGTTAAGGAGCTGTTGTTCATCTGGTTGGTCTTTCACTTATGTTCAAGGATGAACAATTTCTATGGCTTTTTGGGATCTAAACTATTCTAGGGGAAGTGTCTGAATTTGGAGATCTCTTGGGAGACTAATAGGATTTTACTATTTTCGTGGCTTCCTCATCAAGTTCCTTGTCTAAATTTCTTTATAATCATCTGATTTCTTGTCTTTTGATCACATACTTTTAATTCAATGAGATTTTGCCTCATGTTAAATATTTCGTTCCGTCCATGCAACTCGGTTCCTTATAGAAAAAAATAATGGTTAAGGGGTTCATTGAAGAAGTTGATGCGTCGGATACTTTAGGCACTAACCATATATATATATGAACCATTTGTATCCCTATGCATGTCTATGTGTCTAAGAACTACATTACAATCTACTAAGGTCCACAACAAGCATAAAGGTCACAAACAAAATAGAGATATCTATCTTCTCATATCCTCACATGCTCATCATTCCCTTTCGTGTGAATTCCACAGTGGCAAATTCTCAATTTGTGGGGTCCTATCTATTCCGTCTCTCAAGCCCCAAAGAAAAACCCCCTCCGACTCCATATCTCCTTTGAAGCAACTATCACTACCGAAGCAGGCTTGCTCCTGAACCTTCACCCACCCCGGTTACGACATTCCTTTCTATTGCTCCTAAGATCTCTATTTTTGCTAATATTTCACGTCTTTCTATTTATGGTTCCTATGGAGCTACATTGCAACAAATCTTCTTTTTTCTACAGTATTGCTTCTATGATCTTAGGAGCACGGGCTGCCATGGCTGGCTAGAGTAAGTATCCTTTCCATGGCAAAGATTTAAGCATCAAGTCCCTACTGAACTCAATATCTTCTAACAATGACTGAACTATAAAGCCAGCTAACAAAATAACAAACAGCAGGCAGGGTTTCACAATGATATATCCCTTGAAGTTTAGAAACAATTTTCTAAAAGCTTCAAAAAAAATTCAGAAGCTTTTCATGGAATCAGAAGCTATTACCAACAAAGAGATTACTATAATAAATCAGGCTTTGTAGTGCTTGTACGAACACTATAGGATTTTTGTAGTTCATGAAACGCATTGCTTATGCTTACCTTTACGACATTTTGTAAAGCCGATAATGTTTGCAATGCTCAAAGTCAAACAAACTCCTACGACGAGGAGATAATCAGCTTGAAACTTTATCAACGAGAATATGCCCAGCACAGTCCATGCAACTGCCTGTTACTCATAGGTTCAGAAGTATAAGCATAACGAATATTGAAGATAATTGTTTTTTATACAAGAAACAGAAAATTTCATTGATTAAATCAAATTACAAAATGAAGAAAATCCACTCTTTAGAGAAACTATCAAGAGGATGTTACAAAACACTTTTCCTGGTTCTATCAGTTCTAAGGTAAGTGACTAATTTTTTAGTTTAAGATCAGCTGGACCAGAAAATCAGTCAATAGTAATGTAAGTTTGTATGTCTTATGTGTATTTAGTTCAAATAGTTTGGAAATCAGTTTTCCAAAACACAAAATGATTTTCTAATTAACAAAATTCTTTTACAAGTTGTTATCAAGAAGGAAACAGCTCATATATTAAATCTTTTGTATCCAACTATTTTCATTTTCTTTTTTTCCCCCATTTTTAAGGCCATGTTTCATAAGGAATGGCATTTTTTCAGTGCATAATAATTAAATTCCACAGCATACTTTGAGGGAAAAGAAAATTTTAAAAATAGCATAAAATTGGTTTTTTCTTGAATACGTAATTTCTTTAATTTCCCCCACCCTGCCATCAACAAAAGAAAACATAAAATCAAAGTGACTGGCTTGTCTCCAGATTTACTAAGCTTTAGACATGTACGTTAACTGCAACGAATAAATCACTATTCTCTTTCAGGTATCATACCTTCTGACATTCACTCGTATCGGTATGATAAAATTTATTTCACGAAATCACCAACCTTGTTTGATAAAATATTGGAAACACATAATCAAATTATCACGATATTTGGGATCATTATATTTTCTTACCGTGAGGTACAAGGTCCACCAGAACAGCCAGGAATCTTTTTTGTTCATCCGAGCCAATGACTAGAGAATAACCAAGGATCCATGAGCATTAGAAGTGAGAAACAGGCATTTAAAATGTTGTCCTGGTAACACAAATGAGAAGCAAATTCTTAAAATGTAAGAACTAGAACACTCACCTCTTGATCAAGGCTTTCAAATTTCCACACACTCTCACCCATATCATCTATTTCATTCCACCACCTTAAACCGACCAATATACGTCCACTCAAATTCTTCACAACCCAAAAGTCGAGAGCAGCGAGAAAAACAGTCACCACAAAAATGATAACAAAACTGCTGAAAAATAGAGAGGAAAGAATGTAAAAAGCCAATGCTCCAGCCTGAAAAAGAAGAACCACGATCACATAAATCCCAGAAAGCCCAGAGATCATTCAAGAATGAAATCCATTGACATCATAGTTACATAGCCTTACCTTAAAAAAGACATGAAAGAAACAAGTCTTCGGGTTAGCATAATTTTCTACGGGTGGCTGCAAAAGAGGCATCGTATGAATCAAACAGTAGCAATTACACTGTAAAAACCTTCCAACTCAAGAGGCACAATGTAACCCCAATTTCACAAACTGATACCCAATAACGCGCTCAATCCTATGATTCAAGAACGAAAATCAAAACCAGTTGAAATTCAACCATTGCTAATTTGAAATTCCATCATAATCTGTCCGTCGTCAGCTCAGATCTTACATTAATCGCGGATTTTGTTCGTTCAACAGATGTTCTACCGTTGATCCTCCCAATCAACCGACAAAAAAACAAAAAAAAAAAAAAAAAANAAAAAAAAAAAAAAAAAAAAAAAAAAAAAAAAAAAAAAAAAAAAAAAAAACAACCACCATTGTAGCTCCAGACGGAAATTTTCGATTAGATCTAGCATTCAACAAGGGCAAGGAAGCGAAAATGCCTTAACCAGAAGATTAACAACATTTATAAGCATGTAAAGATGATAATTAAAGAAATTAAAGATGAGGAAGATCTAAAAAAGTTGAAACTAGCGAAATTTACCTGATTCGGATCCATGATCGGGAAACTGGGAGATTTTGCACAATTTTTTCTTGCTGGTATGGATTGAATTTGCGTTTGGGGATGCAGAAATGAGGAGTAAACGCCGCTCCCTCCGTCGCTACGCGCTCGCCGAGGAAAATTGAAGCAGCACGGAAACAAAGAAAAAAACTCACGTCTTCATTTAATTTAAGTTTTTTTTTTTTTTTTCTCCTTTTCTTTTTTAAATTTCTTAATCAATTTAAAATTAATTCGAACAAAATTTGCCTAAAAAAAATTATTATTATTATTATTAAAATTATTGAATTTTTAATAATAATAATATTTATTTTATTTTATTGATTTTTAATTTTGTCAAATTTATTGAAATTATTGATTTTTAATTTTGATTTGAGGATTTAAATAAGTAAGGTAATTTTTATTTTCTAATTTAATATTTTTAAACTTAAAATTTAAAATAAAAAATAGAAAATAAAAATTACCGTACTTAATTTAAATCCTAACGATAGAGGAGAGGAGCGACCAGTTGGTTCACCAAACTCCGACCCAACGTCGATCAGGAGCAAAAGTGGAGTCTTAGTTAGAGCAAGCCACCTTATTCTATTACCCAACATAATTGGGAGAAGCTGGAGACGAGCAAAATCAAATTCAATCAAAGAGCTACTAAATGAACTTATTTACCTCGTGTTTGAAGGTGAAAGAAAGAATAGATTCGAGACAGGGATTTGTTCTCTCGTGGGTCTCTTACAAGATCAATTCAAATTGGCTGTGGTTCGTTAAGAAAATTTTATCCCCAAAAAAGGCCCAGATCCCGTATTTCTTCTATTATAGGAAAAATCAGCCCACCGTAAGGAAAAATCTGCTCCGTATGGAGTGCCCCGTGGTTCCTCGAGTGCCATCCACGAAGAGGAATGCCGCTATCAACTAGGGTGTTATTGGCCACTATCACCACTTGAGCTCCACGTTTCAAGTTCATTATCCTACACCAAAAATCCCAATTAAAGATAAATTCACGAGGAAGTGAAATCCCTTTAGGATCTACTCTAGCATTTAGAAATTGGTTAATTGGTAACGATACGTGTACTTGATGTCCTGCCTAAGGCAACATGAGCTAACAATACTTCGAATGGTGTTTTGTTCTCCTCTTCAACCAATGTGGAACTCTCACAATTCACTCTCTTCGGGGCCCAGTGTCCTTACTCAGTTTCCACACCCTTTTATATGAAGGGTGTTTTGTTCTCCCCCACCAATGTGGGACTCTCACAATCCCCCCCTTCAGGGCGAGCGTCCTTACTGGCACACCGCCTCATGTCTATCCCTTCAGGGAACAGTCTCCTCGCTGGCACATAGTCCGGTGTCCGACTCTGATACCATTTGTAACAATTCAAGCCCACCGCTAGCAAATATTGTTCTCTTTAGGTTTTCCCTTTCGAGCTTCCCCTCAAGCCTTTAAAACACGTATGCTAGGGAAATGTTTTCATATCCTTTATATGAAGGGTATCTGGTTCTCTTCCCCCATTAATGTGGGACTCTCACAATCCACCCCTTCGGGGTGCAGCGTTCTTACTGGCACACCGCCTTGTGTCTACCCCTATAGGGAACAACCTCCTCACTGGCAAGCAACTCAAGCCCACCCCTCGCACATATTGTCCTCTTTAGACTTTTCCTTTCGGGCTTCCCCTCAAGACTTTAAAACGCGTCTACTAGGGAAATGTTTCCGCACCCTTATAAATGGTGTTTCGTTCTCCTCCCGGTCATGTATAGCCTAATATTAAAAAGAGAGTCATGGGCTCATAGCTCAAGCTTGGTCTCTATGTGGTGCTGATGACTTGATGAGTGGTACCGGGCAGGGTAATGGGTTGAAGTTGAACGAGAGGTGGAGGCAAATCATAGTCTTATCCTCAAAACATTGGAACGAAATCCAGCCAGAGAAACAGAAGCCATGCCTTCACAAGAACATCCTTTCAAATCCATTACCCTTTTAATCCCACCACCAAGCAGCAAGAACACAGGGTTTCCAAATGGGTATCATGGCAAACCCAATGGCTGCTCACCACCAAAAATCGCCTTCATTCTCTGTTCTTCCTTCTTCACTTTCCGACTTCCATGGCGCCAGACTCCACGCTCAAGTTCAGGTCCCTTTCTCTTCTCTTTCCTTGTTCATGTTTCTAATCTGGGTATCATTTTTTACTCTTGAATCTTGATTCAAACTGGAAATCCTTGATGGGTTTTGTTGTTATGGCATCAAAATCACTGGATATTGATTTGGGTGTCCCTATAAATGGATATTGATTCAGATTTCGGAGGGAAAAGACTCATTTCTCATTCGAGATAGGGGTAGGGGAGTTATTGTGAAGCTGTCAAAGGCGGAAACGGCAAATAGCTTCTACTGAGTTTCCCAACCCTTAGATTAGTAGCTCAACTCTTTCGATTGGCGTGACACTGCTAGATGCTTCTGATCAATATTAGAGCCAGACACTAGGCGATGTGCTAGTGAGGAGACGGTTCTCCGAATGGGGTAGCATGAGACAGTGTGCCAGGCCTGGAAGGGGGTGGATTTGGTGGGGTTCTCACATCGATTGGAGAAAGGAACGAGTGCCAGCGAGGACGCTGGGCCCTGAAGGAGGTGGATTGTAAGATCCCACATCGGTTGGGGAGGAAAACGAAACACACCTTGTAAGGGTGTGGAAACCTCTCCCTAGCAAACGCGTTTTAAAAACCTTGAGGGGAATCTTGAAGGGAAAAGCCCATAGAGGACAATATCTATTAGGCGGAAACGGCAAATAGCTTCTACCGAGTTCCCCAACCCTTAGATTAGTAGCTCAACTCTTTCGATTGGCGTGACACTACTAGATGCTTCTGATCAGTATCAGAGCCAGACACTGGGCGATGTGCCAGTGAGGAGACTGTTCTCCGAAGGGGGTTGCATGAGGTGGTGTGCCAGTAAGGACGCTGGCCCCAAAGGGGTGGATTTGGTGGGGGTCCCACATCGATTGGAGAAAGGAACGAGTGGGCCCTGAAGGGGGTGAATTGTAAGATCCCACATCGGTTGGGGTGGAGAACGAAAGCGCGATGTGCCAGTGAGGAGGCGGTGTGCCAATATGGACGCTGGCTCAAAGGGGGTGGATTTGGTAGGGGTCCCACATCGATTGGAGAAAGGAACGAGTGCCAGCGAGGACGTTGGGCCCTGAAGGGGGGTGGATTGTAAGATCCCACATCGGTTGGGGAGGAGAACAAAACACCATTTATAAGGGTGTGGAAACCTCTCCCTAGCAGAAGCGTTTTAAAACCTTTGAGGGGAAACCTGAAAGGGAAAACCCAGAGAGGACAATATCTACTAGTGGTGAGCTTGGGCCGTTAGAGTCAGGAATAGGAGAATCGAATCTAGTTCAAGTTTTTTATTATGTACCTGTGTCTTTTGTTGGGATATGAAGCCTACAGTGAAAGACGGTAATTCGAGTGTGCATTGTTGTGCGATCTTAACATTTTTTTTGCTCTAAAACCGAGTTAAACTAGCTTAAGTCGTTGATTTATATGTATTCTCAATTGGGTTTGGTCTGGATTGCAGTATAAGAGGAAGGTTATGCAGCCAAAAGGGGCATTACATGTTACAGCTAGCGCCAACAAGAACATCCTTGTAATGGGTGGCACCAGATTTATTGGTATCTTCTTGTCTAGACTTCTTGTCAAAGAGGGCCATCAGGTTAAGCCATTCTCCTTCTTCTTGCTTTGCTTGCTAGCTACAGATTCTCATTAGAAAGATTCATAGAGCTTGTTAATTATGGCAGGTGACTTTGTTTACAAGAGGAAAAGCGCCTGTTACGCAACAATTGCCCGGCGAGTCGGATGCAGATTATGCTGATTTTAAATCCAAGGTCTTCTAAGCTTTCATTCATGTGATATCCTACGTTGGTTGGGGAGGAGAACGGAACACCCTTTGTAAGGGTGTGGAAACCTCTCCCTAGCAGATGCGTTTTAAAAACCTTGAGGGGAGTAATGTGCTAGCAAGGAGGCTGTTCCTTGAAAGGGGTAGACATGAGGCGGTGTGCCAGTAAGGATGCTGGGCCTCGAAGGGGGTGGATTTGGTGGAGGTCCCACATCGATTGGAAAAAGGAACGAGTACCAACGAGGACGCTGGGCCCTGAAGGGGGGGTGGATTGTGATATCCCATATTGGTTGGGGAGGAGAATGAAACACCCTTTATAAGGGTGTGGAAACCTCTCCCTAGCATATGCGTTTTAAAAACCTTGAGGGGAGTAATGTGTCAACGAGGAGCCTGTTCCCCAAAGGGGGTTAGACATGAGGCGGTGTGTCAGTAAGGATGTTGGCCCCGAAGGGAGGAAGATTTGGTGGGGATCCTACATCGATTGGAAAAAGGAATGGGTGTCAATGAGGACGCTGGGCCCTGAAAGAGGTGGATTGTGATATCCCACATTGGTTGGGGAGGAGAACGAAATACCCTTTATAAGGGTGTGGAAACCTCTCCCTAGACGCGTTTTAAAAATCTTGAGGGGAAGCCCGAAAGGGAAAACTCAAAGAGGACAATATCTGCTAGGTGGGTCTGGGCCGTTACAAATAGTATCAGAGCCAGAGGTAATGTGCCAGCGAGGAGGCTGTTCCCCGAAGGGGGGTAGACATGAGACGGTGTGCCAGTAATGACGCTGGCCCTGAAGGGAGGTGGATTTAGTGGGGTCCTACATCGATTGGAAAAAGGAACGAGTGTCAGTGAGGATGTTGGGCCCTAAAGGGGGGTGGATTGTGATATCTCATATCGGTTGGAGAGGAGAACGAAACATCCTTTATAAAGGTGTGGTCCTACATCGATTGGAAAAAGAAACGAGTGTCAGTGAGGACGCTGGGCCCTGAAGGGGGGTGGATTGTGATATCCTATATTGGTTGGGAAGGAGAACGAAACACCCTTTATAAGGGTGTGGAAACCTCTCCCTAGACGCATTGTAAAAATCTTGAGGGGAAGCCTGAAAGGGAAAGACCATCGATTGGAAAAAGAAACGAGTGTCAGTGAGGATGCTGGGCCCTGAAGGGGGGTGGATTGTGATATCCTATATTGGTTGGGAAGGAGAACGAAACACCCTTTATAAGGGTGTGGAAACCTCTCCCTAGACGCATTGTAAAAATCTTGAGGGGAAGCCTGAAAGGGAAAGACCATCGATTGGAAAAAGAAACGAGTGTCAGTGAGGATGCTGGGCCCTGAAGGGGGGTGGATTGTGATATCCTATATTGGTTGGGAAGGAGAACGAAACACCCTTTATAAGGGTGTGGAAACCTCTCCCTAGACGCATTGTAAAAATCTTGAGGGGAAGCCTGAAAGGGGAAGCCTGAAAGGGAAAGCCCAAAGAGGACTATATCTGCTAGCAATAGGCCTTGACTGTTACAAGTAGTATTAGAGTCAGACACCAGACAATGTGGCAACGAGGATGCTCTTCCTCGAAGGGGGTAGATACGAGGCGGTGTGCCAGTAAGGACACTGGGCTCCGACCAAAGGGGGCGGATTTGGTGAGGGTCCCACATCGATTGGAAAAAGGAACAAGTGCCAACGAGGAGGAGAACGAAACACCCTTTGTAAGGGTGTGGAAACTTCTCCCTAGACGCGTTTTAAAAGCCTTGAGGTGAACCCCGAAAGGGAAAGCCCAAAGAAGGGGTGGATTGTGATATCCCGTATTGGTTGGGGAGGAGAACGAAACACCCTTTATAAGGGTATGAAAACCTCTCCCTAGAAGCGTTTTAAAAACCTTGAGGGGAAGCCCGAAAGAGAAAGCCTAAAGAAAACAATATCTACTAGCGGTGACCCTGAGTCGTTACAATTTAAGCCTTATAATTCGGTAGCTCAAGAAATGTGGTTTAATGATTTTATTTGATTCATATGTTCCAGGTTCTACATTTGAAAGGAGACAGAAAAGACTTTGATTTTGTGAAATCGAGCCTCTCGGCTGCAGGGTTCGATGTCGTTTACGACATAAATGGTGTGTATGATTCTGGATTGATCTGTTTTGGTTTGAAGTTCTTCACCCTGATACTCACTGCTGCTTGATTTCAGGGCGAGAAGCAGTTGAAGTTGAACCAATTTTAGATGCATTGCCTAAGCTAGAGCAGTAAGATTCCCTAAATGATATCCACTTTCTTTTATATGTTAGTTGCTGATATTATTACTTTTATATGCTTCGAGGTCGTATGTTCGAATCATGGTGATCGTCTGGTTGAAATATTAAATGTTCTTTTAAGTTTCCCGAACTCATTGTTATATTGTTCGGTAGCTGTCCCATGACATTAGTACAGTACATAAGTGTGAGGTCCCGTATCGGTTGGAGAGGAGAACGAAGCATTCCTTATAAGGGTGTGGAAATCTCTCCCTAGGAGACGTGTTTTAAAACCGTGAGGCTGACAGTGATACGTAACGGGCTGAAACGGACAATTACTGCTAGCTATGGGCTTAAGCTGTTACAAATGGTATCAGAATCAGACACTGGGCAGTGTGGCAGTGAGGACGCTGGGCCCTCAAGGGGGGTGGATTGTGAGATCCCACATCGGTTAGAGAGGGGAACGATGCATTCCTTATAAGGGTGTGAAAACCTCTTCCAAGCAGACGTGTTTTTAAATTGTGAGGTTGACAACGATACGTAATGGGCCGAAGCGGACAATATCTACTCGTAGTGGGCTTGGGTTGTTACAAATAGTATTAGAACCATACACCGGGCAGTGTGCCAGCAAGGACGCTAGGCCCCCAAAGAGGGTGGATTGTGAGATCCCACATTGGTTGGAGCGGGGAACGAAACATTCCTTATAAGAGTGTGGAAACCTCTATCTAGAAGACCCGTTTTAAAACCGTGAGGCTGACGGTGCTACATAACAGGTCGAAGCAAACAATATCTGCTAGCGGTGGGCTTTGAATGTTATAAATGGTATCAGAGCCAGACACTGGACAGTGTGCCAGCAAGGAAGCTGGCCCCTAAGGGGGGTGGATTGTGAGATCCCACCTCAGTTGGAGAGGGGAACGAAGCATTCCTTATAAGGGTGTGGAAATCTCTCCCTAGCAAACGCGTTTTAAAACTGTGAGGCTGACAGTGATACATAACGGGCCAAAGGTGACAATATCTGCTAGCGGTGGCCTTGGGCTATTACAAATGATATCAGAGCAGACATCGAGCAGTGTGCCAGTGAGGACGTTGGGCCCCCAAAGTGGGTGAATTGTGAGATCCCACATCGGTTGGAGAGGGAAACAAAGCATTCCTTGTAAGGGTGTGGAAACCTCTCCCTAGCAGACGCATTTTAAAACCTTGAGTCTGACGGTGATACGTAACGGTCGAAGCGGACAATATCTGCTAGTGGTAGGCTTGGGCTGTTACAAATTGTATCAGAGCTAAACACCGGGCAGTGTGCCAACGAGGACGCTGACCCTTTAGGGGGTAGATTGTGAGATCTCACATCGATTGGAGAGTGGAACAAAACATTCCTTATAAGGGTGTGGAACTTCTTCTTAGCAGACTCTTTTTAAAACCGTGAGGCTAACGGTGATACGTAACAAGTCGAAGCGAACAATATCTGCTAGTGGTGGACTTGGGCTATTACAAATAGTATTAGAGCCAGACACCGAGCAGTGTGCTAGCGAGGATGCTGAGCCCCCAAGTGAGATAGATTGTGAGATCTAACACGGTTGGAGAGGGGAACAAAGCATTCTTTGTAAGGGTGTGGAAACCTCTCCCTAGAAGACGTGTTTTAAAACTGTGAGGCTGACGGTGATACATAATGGGCCCGCCAAAGCGGAGAATATCTGTTAACGGTGAGCTTGAGCTATTACAAATGGTATCAAGGCCAAACACCGGGCAGTGTGCCAGCGAGGACGCTGGGCCCCCAAAGGAGGTGGATTGTGAGATCCCACATCGGTTAGAAAGGAGAACGAAACATTTCTTATCAGGGTGTGAAAACCTCTCTCTCTAGCAAACGTGTTTTAAAACTATGAGGCTGACGGTGATACGTAACGGGCCGAAGTGGACAATATCTCGACTGTTATAATAAGCTAGTCCAAACATTAGGGTTCATAACAAAACATAGCATGGAATGTGATGTATCTAATTATTCTCAGGTTTATATACTGTTCTTCAGCGGGTGTTTACCTCAAATCTGATCTCCTACCTCACTTTGAGGTACCTTTCAGTTTACTTTCTTTGTCAAATACCAAATAAATGGTTCACTCAAAGCTTGACCTCGACTTTGCTTTCATATCATAGGTAGACGCAGTCGATCCAAAGAGTCGACACAAGGGAAAGCTCGAGACGGAAAGCTTACTGGCATCGAAGGATGTTAACTGGACATCTATAAGACCCGTCTACATCTATGGACCATTGAACTACAACCCTGTGGAGGAATGGTTCTTCCACCGGTTGAAAGCTGGTCGCCCCATTCCGATACCCAACTCGGGCATTCAAATTACTCAACTCGGTCACGTCAAGGTCTGTGCTACTATGTACTATTTATGCAACAGGAACAAACCGTTAAGTCTGTTGTAACTATGAGATCCCACATCAGTTGAAGAGAGGAACGAAACATTTTTTATTAGGGTGTGGAAACCTGTGAGAATCCCATCTTGGTTGGGGAGGAGAACGAAACACCCTTTATAAGAGCATGGAAACCTTTCCCTAGAAGACGTGTTTTAAAGCCGTGAGGGGAAGCTCGAAAGAGAAAGCCCAAAGAGGACAATATCTGCTAGCGGTGGGCTTGGGCTGTTACAAAACTTCTCCCTAGTAAACACGTTTTAAAAACCTTGCCCAAAGAGGACAATATCTGCTAGCGGTGGGGTTGAGCTGTTACAAAACCTCTCCCTAGTAGACACGTTTTAAAAACCTTATCCAAAGAGGACAATATTTGCTAGTGGTGGACTTGAGCTTGAGCTTGAGCTTGAGCTGTTACAAAACCTCTTCTTGGTAGACACGTTTTAAAAACCTTGTTTAAAGAGGACAATATCTGCTAGCGGTGGGCTTGAGCTGTTACAAAACCTCTCCCCAGTAGACACATTCTAAAAACCTTGTCCAAAGAGGACAATATCTGCTAGCAGTGGGCTTGAGCTTGAGCTTGAGCTGTCACAAAACCTCTCCCTAGTAGACACGTTTTAAAAACCTTGTCCAAAGAGGACAATATCTGCTACCGGTGGGCTTGAGCTTGAGCTTGAGCTGTTACAAAACCTCTCTCTGGTAGACACGTTTTAAAAACCTTGTTTAAAGAGGACAATATCTGCTAGCGGTGGGCTTGAGCTGTTACAATAACGGTCCTAAAAAGCATTCACGGCCGTAGTGTAAATTGTTTAGGAAACGAAATCGAGTAAATGATTGAACGTTTTTTTACGACCGCAGGATTTGGCAACAGCTTTTGTTCAAGTTCTTGGTAATGAAAAGGCAAGCCAGCAAGTATTCAATATCTCTGGTGAAAAATATGTGACATTTGATGGGTTAGCCAAAGCTTGTGCAAAGGTACTTTCTTGGAGACATAATCAGCACACCATGGTATTCATTGTAGAGCTAATATCTAAACTGGCTCACTTCGCAGGCTGGAGGCTTTCCCGAGCCCGAGATCGTCCACTATAACCCGAAGGAGTTCGATTTTGGAAAAAAGAAGCCATTCCCTTTCCGTGATCAGGTAATCTCGTCAACGTAATGATAAGTTCGATGATTCTAATTGCTCGAAATAGCACTGTTCGTATTGATATATAATGTAATGCAGCATTTCTTTGCGTCGGTTGAGAAAGCGAAGAGCGTGCTCGGGTGGAAGCCCGAGTTCGATTTGGTCGAAGGACTTACCGACTCCTACAACTTGGACTTCGGCCGAGGCACTTTCAGGAAAGAGGCTGATTTCTCAACAGATGACATAATCCTTGGCAAGAGCCTAGTTCTTCAAGCTTGAGGCATCGTTCTCTTTCGTTTTTTACCCGATCTAAACGGATTTATCGACGGATCTCGGGTCGAGATATCGATTTAAATTTGTATGTATGTGGAGATTTGTTTGAGTTTTTGCTCTAGTTTCATCAAGTGGCAAGCAATTGGTTCATATTTTTCTAGCTTTTAGGCATATCGAGCTCAATGTTGGATAGTATTCTCGAGCACGTCAATGTCGTAAAGTTTTTTAAAAGTGACAAACAAACCTAAAAAAAATTGGTAAATTTTAAGTTTTTTAAAATTAAAATTATTATCAAACACGAGAAAAATACTCGTAAAGAAGAAATATTATGGTTGGTTGGTTTGCTTAAAATTTTATAATGAAATTAATGTATTGATTTCTTTTTAGATATTGACCTCAAACAAAATTCTGATAAGATGTGTATACGGTAGGGGTGTACATTCAACCCGACAATCCGGACCAACCCAACCCGAACTATAAAGGTTAGATTGGGTTGGATTAGCATCTCGGGTAGAGTTTGGTTCATTTTTCTGAACCCGAATTGAATCGGTTCGGTTTATTTTTCGTTATATTCAATTAAAATATTTTTATATATTTTTTAATTTTTTTATATACAACACCTTCAAACTAATCATTTCTATTATTTATTTAATTTAATGATCTATCCTTATATTTCTGTTATTATTTATTTAATTTAATGATCTATTCTTATATTACTTTACCAATTCTCAAGAAATGTCAGCATTTAGTTGTATAGCATTTAGTTGTATTTAGTTTTATGACAATGTTGTCCTATGTTTGTATGTTACCATTTTTGTTTATTGTTTTTTATTAATTTTTTTTTTGAATAATTATAGATTGTTTTGTGTTTGTTTGTGAACTCTTAATATATTTTATGTAAGATTGTATCCGAATAATTATAAATTGTGGATAAATAAAACTTGAAAAAAAAAATTTTTGACACCCAACCCGGACCCAACTAAAAAATAGAGGGTTGGATTGAGTTAAGTTGGGTTACCAATCCAACCAACCCGAACTTTTGGTTTGGTCAAAAAAATTCTTCAACCCAACCCAACCCGGATCATGTACACCCCTAGTATATGGGTTGGGTTGAGTTGGTTAGATGAAATATTTTGGACTAATCCAAAACCTTGGGTTGGTCGAATTGGTAACTCGAACAACCCAAATAGAGTTTTACAGCCCACCCAAGCCAACCCAACCCTCTATTCTTGAGTTGACTTAGGTTGGTTTGTCGGGATTTTTTTAATTATTTTTTTTACCCTACATGTTTCATTAATAACTAAAATTTCCTAAAATTCAAATATCAGACATTCACAAGTCACAACACATCACTAATATTGGTTGCAAAGTTAAATATCGTTAATGAATCTGAAAAGTAAGATAGACAATGTTGTAACTCTATTTCGAGTTAGTCAAGTTGACCAGACAAAAAAAAGTCAACCAGCAAACCAACCCGAACTGAAAAAAATCTAACCGAATCCAACCTTTATGATTTGAGTTGGGTAATTTGGATTGGTTGAGTTTCGGGTCATATAAACACCTGATAATCACTGCCGACTAAGTAGACAATTTTTTTTTTTTTAAATGATATTTTAAAAAAGAAGAAAAAGTGGAGTAATGGAGAGGAGACAAATGGCAAAATACAGTTGGGGGTTAGGTAAGTTAGGTACCTTCGAAGAAGTGGGAAGAAGGAAATTATTCTATTTTCCTCCGAAAAGAAAACATATTAAAATCCAACAACCTTATCCATAACGAAACTTTGGTCGGTTTGAATCCAAATTCCCAACCAAAAACGAATTTTAAATTTTGCTTTTTTAATAAAATAAAAAAAAGTTAAAGTATTTGGTTAATTTAATGCAAAATAATATAATTTTTTTTTTCTAACCGACATAATTATATTATTCTAAATATTAGATTATATATGTTTATTTTAAATATTTATTTTACCATCGCTAATTTAAAATCAATTTTTGTCAGAAAAAATAAAAAATATTAAAAATTCATTTCGATAAGACATTCTAGGATGTTTAATATGTCATTTAATTAAAAATAATTTAAAATGTCGCATCATTATTTTGTTAATTCAATTTTAAATAAGAGATGGACACGTGACAGAGAAGATGGTTGGAGTTAGTAAAAGTCTATGATGTTTTGTTGGAGCAAATAGACAGTTCATGTCTCCACTGATCACGAGATAGATGGAGATTTCAGATGATTTGTAAATGAAAATTTTTATCGTGTCTTCGTTGGTCTCTCATCTATACGTAATTAAAAATTTAATTGAAAATAAAATAAAATAAAAAATTTAAATATGGAAAAGAATCCAATGACGTCATCATTTACCCCTATTTACTTTTAATGGGAATTTAACCCTTTATGGTAAGATTTAGAATCATATATTGTTTTCTTTTACTTTATTAAAATAAATAAATAAAGACATTATTCTATGTCACATCTCTTTTTCTTTTAAGGAAATTCCAAATAATAATAATAATAATAATAAGAGAAATCTCGGGTCGAGTTAGGTTACAAATTTGATCTTTTTGGTTTGGAAAAAAAAAACTCTAGTGGGTCGGGGTCAATGGGTCTAGAGCTTTTATGATTTTCCGTCCTTTGATTGTCGGTTTTCAAACCCTAACCCTTAATTACTATCTAAATTGATTAAGTCGAGATCCCGCTCGAATCCATTTGATATTAAACTCATTTTTTATCCCAGTAACTAAACACAAAGACCATCTTAATAACACGTAATGAATCTACAGGTGACTTTAATGGTCGAGTGTAATGACCCAAGTCCACCGCTAGGAGATATTGTCCTCTTTGGATTTTTCCTTTTGCGCTTCCTGATACCACTTGTCACAATCGCACTCTTGATGACAACGGACTTGCGATTGTGCGACACTCACTTTCCAACGACAAGTGAGCTAAGCCAATTCGTTCTTACGTCTCCTACGACCAAGCAATGTATGCTCGAGCCTCTGACTTCGGTTTAAGAAGAAGGTTTTAGAAAACGAGGGCAGAGAGATTTTCGAAAGACAAATTGTGAAAGAGACGTTATGTAAGCAAACAAGAGAGTAACAACCACAGCTCACAGTATATAACTTTTGGTATACAAAAGTTGACAACGTTGTACCGGAAAAAAAAAAAAGTTTATATATATATTGAAGGACCACTTTTGTTGTCCTTAATTTGAGGCGGCAATTTTATTATTCTTGTTCTTAATTAAAGGGACATAAAATATTTTATTTTATTTTTTTAATTTTTATTTTTTTTAAATAATTATTTTTTATTTCAGTTAAAAAAAAAACATAAAGATTTAATAATTATGTTTTTATCTTTTTTTTTCTTTTCAAAAAGAGATATAATTAGATAAAAATAAAATAAAATAAAATGATATTTTATTAATTAATATTTAATAAAAGATTTTAATTAATAAACAAATATTTAATAAAAAAATATTAATTAATATTAGTCGTAACTGACATGTTTTATATCTGTTAAGGTCTAACGTTAAACTTCTCGATATTATATTAAAAAAAAAACATTATTTTGGAGTATTTAATAAAAAAAATAATTTGGAGTGATGTAGGTAAGTAAAGAGGTGTCTAGGGTTTTGGCACGTGGGAGATTTATAAATGGGTCAAGTAAGAGTGTTCTTGAGAGGTGTCAAGAAACGAACGAGATGAGGCGATATCGGATGCTTTTGCCTTCTTTCTCATCCTCATCTTACTCTTACTACACGACAATTATTTATCGTCCCGATATTTGACGACATGGACATGATCGACTACCAGTTTTTTACTGTTCAATGTAGAAAAAGAATCTCAAATTTATACTGAGATCGATAGATTACTGAATGTACGCTCAACCCACGTAAAAAAGAAAAAATATTTACGAAACTTTTAAATTTGTATCTATTTAGCTTTTAAACTTGTAGAAAGGGTTCAATATACTGTTCAATTTTTAAGCTTGGGTTTACGATGTTTCTAAAAATTACGAAAATACCCTTGGATGAGATTTCTCTAATGCATATTATTTTAATGGTTTCTATTGCGTAGAAGGAGGATCAGATATTGTGATCTGTGCTCTCGTTAATTAATGGACAAACTCCTTGTTCCCATGCCATTCTTGGCTAGAATAGTGCAAGGCATTACCCTAAAAAATTGGTCGAGAATAACTTTTCAGAACTGCCCTAAAAAAAAAAGAACGTTCCACGAAAAATGAACTCAAAATTGGCCGAGAGATAACAAACATGATTCAACTTTTAAGCTTGGGTTTAAATTTTTTTCTGAAAAATTACGAAAATACCCCTTGATCAGATTTCTCTCACGCATGTTATTTTAATGTGTTCTCAATATATGTAGAAGAAGGATGAGATATTGTGATCTGTGGTCTGGGTAATTGATGGACAATCTCCCTATTCCTACGTCATTCTTGGCTAGAATAGTGCAAGGCACTACCCTAAAAAATTGGTCGAGAACAACTTTTCAGAACTACCCTAAAAAAAAGAACATTCGATGAAAAACGAACTTAAAATTGGTCAAGAGATAACTAGTGTTTAATAGATGATTCAACTTTTAAGCTCGGGTTTAAAATGTTTTTGAAAAATTACGAAAATACCCTTGGATAAGATTTCTCTTATGCATGTTATTTTAATGTGTTTCCGGTATATGTAGAAGAACGATGAAATATTGTGATGTGTGTTTGGGTAATTGATAGACAAACTCCTTGTTCCTATGTCATTCTTGGCTAGAATAGTGTAAGGCACTACCCTAAAAAATTGATCGAGAATAACTTTTCAGAACTGCCCTAAAAAATAGAACGTTCGACGTAAAACGAACTTAAAATTGGTCGAGAGATAGCCAATGTTTAATAGATGATTCAACTTTTAAGCTCGGGTTTAAAATGTTTCTAAAAAATTACGAAAATACCCCTTTATAAGATTTCTCTCTATGTTGTGTTTTGGTAATTGATGGACAAACTCCCTCTTCCTACGCCATTCTTGGCTAGAATAGTGCAAGACACTGCCCTAAAAAACGTCAAGAATAACTTTTCAGAACTGCCCTAAAACACTAAAAAATAAACTTTGGATGGAAAATGAACCCAAAATTGGTCGAGAGCTAGCCTTTTTTGGACAGAATATAATATCTATCATCGAACCCATTTAGTTAACGAAGAGAAATCTCATTTCTCTCTCTCTCTCATTCCTCGTACGAGCAGACAACTATAGACAATCGTAGACATCTTAGGTTCAATGTCCCTTAAAATTGTGTAATAGATTCTTAAATTTTTTTAATTTTATGTCTATTAATCCGAAACTCCGTAAAAGAATATATTTTTTAAGTCGAGGATTAAAAAAAAAAAAAATATATATATATATATATATATATTAAAAATGATTTATTAATAGAAATACTTCCAAAATATTTTTACCTTAAAGATAACCGATACAGTGAACGTGAGTCGAATGCCACGTGGACGCCATACTCTGAATGAAATTAATTTTAAAAAAGGGGTAATAAAATACAAATCCAACTTCTGTGTGAACGCCACGTGGACCAGAATTCGTGTACGTGCTGATACCAAAATGGTGGACCCCACAGGGACCAAAATCGTAATGACGTCTATATGACCGACACGTGTCCACTACTCTGGACGTGGCTGTCCTTTCAGCAATTCCGCGTGGAGAAATTATCCGCTACTCTCGAACTACTGTGGGCTCTCCCTTCTCTTCGTCGGTCATTATTTGACCTTACAATTTTATTTTATATATTTTTTAGAATTAATAATTTTGATTATAAATATATTAATAAATTAGATATTATTTATTATTTTAATGTCCACGTGATGTCTCCACCTCTCACCCATAATTAATGAATTAAATAAAATAATTGTAAATATTAAATAAAATATTAATTGCAACGGTCAAAAATAATTTAGGTCAAAATTTAACCATTAAAAAAAGTAGAAATTTAATATTTTATTTCAATATTTTTAAACTAAAAAATTAATTAAGAAAATTAAATTAATTAAAATATCTATAAATTTTATATTTACGTCTAAAAAATACTCTACTTTTAAAATTTTTGATAATATTCTTAAATTTTAAAAAATTCTAAAAAATACCATTAAACTTAATAAAAAAAAATTAAAAAAATACCATTATCTGAAATTGTCAATATTTTTTTAAAAAATATCTTTTAAATTAAAAAAAATTATTTTGGGTATATGTATATGTATATATATTATATATGTATATGCATATATATATATGTATCTGTATATATGTATGTGTCGTTCGTATCTGTATATATATATATGTATGTATGTATATATGTATGTATATACATATATATATATATATATCTATCTATCTGTATATATGTATGTGCCGTTAATAATAACTAATGAGTTTGTGCCGTTCGTATCTGTACTATGTATATATATATATATATATATATATATATACACACACATACATATGGATATGTATGTATATATGTACGTACTTTCTTTTAAAAATATCTTTTCAATTTTAAAAATAATATTTTTTTAACTTTAAAAATGATTTAATATATATATGTATTCTTACCCTGTACTTCAAAAATATCCTTAAAACTTTTAAAAATTTAAAAAATAATAATTAATCTTTAAAATAGAGAATTTAATTTTTTTTAATAAAAATCACCATTTTAAATATATTTATTAAATATAATAATAGCACTATTAAAAGTATTAATTTTTAAATAAAATATTAACGATTTTTATGGCAATAAAAAATTTAAATATATTTTATTAATTTAAATTACTAATGTTTTATCCTTTAGGAAGCTTCATAGGTAAAGATGACACCCGTAATTTAATGCTTCGTAAGTGTAACAGGCGCAATCTCAGCCGTCGATTTCGAACTACATCAACGATGACACTTAGCCTTACATTGTAGAGTTATTTACAGTTATACCACGTTCACACAGTCAAACAAACCCACCGTCCAAATCCACAACACCGCATCCTCCCACCGTCAGATCACGACCTCCGCCACGCGTACGGTCGGATTCCGAGAAATAGTGAATTTACTAAGATAGCCCCAAAATTTCGCTATATAAACCCGGATCTGCCGCTAAGTTTGTCATCAACGGTCTTCGAAGTGTTGTGGTCAAGCAAAAGCAAAAGAAAAAGCTCATTAGCAATGGCTCCTGAATTGAGCGGTGTTGGCGGAGCGGCTAGGTGCGGGTACGTCACGTTCTTGGCCGGCGATGGTGACTACGTGAAGGGCGTGGTCGGGCTGGCTAAAGGGCTGAGGAAAGTCAAGAGCAAGTACCCTTTGGTGGTGGCTGTGCTGCCCGACGTGCCGGAGGAACACCGGGAATTGCTGAGGTGGCAAGGGTGTGTCGTCAAGGAGATCGAACCAGTTTACCCACCCGACAACCAAACCCAGTTCGCGATGGCTTATTATGTCATCAATTACTCCAAGCTCAGGATCTGGGAGGTACTAAATTCACCATACATCTCATCCGTATTTATAACAAGGAAAAGTGTCTGTTTTCATAAATTTTCTAGTCAATAATGGGTTTGTGCCGTTCGTATTTATAGTAGAGAAAACAGTGTCTTTCAGTTAATAACACTAATGGGTTTGTGCCGATCGTATTTATAGTAGAGAAAACCGTGTCTGTTTTTAGTTAATAACCACTAATGGATTTGTGTCGTTCGTATTTGTAGTAGACAAAACCGTGTCTGTTTTCCATTAATAACTACTAATGAGTTTGTGCCGTTCGTATTTGTAGTAGAGAAAACAGTGTCGGTTTTCAGTTAATAACCACTAATGGGTTTGTGCCGTTCGTATTTATAGCAGAGAGAGCGGTGTCTGTTTTCATAAATTTTCTAGTCAAGTTAATAAGCACTAATGAGTTTGTGGAGTTCGTATTTATAGCAGAGAAAACCGTGTCAGTTTTCATAAATTTTCTAGTAAGGTTAATAACCACTGATGGGTTTGTGTCGGTCGTATTTGTAGTAGAGAAAACAGTGTGTTTTCATAAATTTTCGAGTCAGGTTAATAACCACTAACAATCTTAGCATTGGGTTTGTGTAGTTCGTGGAGTTTAAGAAGATGATATATTTGGACGGGGACATACAAGTGTTTGAGAACATAGACCATCTTTTCGAAATGGAGGACTCGTATTTGTACGGTGTGATGGACTGTTTTTGCGAGAAGACATGGAGCCATTCGGCTCAATATACGATTGGGTATTGTCAGCAGTGCCCCGACGCGGTCCATTGGCCATCGGACTTTGGCCCCAAGCCTCCTTTGTACTTCAACGCTGGCATGCTCGTGTTCGAGCCCGACTTGCGGACTTACCATGACCTACTTGCGACTCTCAACGCCACTCCTCCCACCCCCTTTGCGGAACAGGTGTTTATTCTCATTGATATTTTAAATTTTAAATATAATTAAAAATACCAATAATTTTAATTTTTTAATTTTTTTAATTTGTGTAGGACTTTTTGAACATGTTCTTTAAGGAGAAATATAGGCCAATTCCGGCCGTGTATAATCTTGTGATGGCGATGCTATGGCGCCACCCGGAAAACGTGGAGCTCGACAAAGCGAAGGTGGTTCACTACTGTGCTGCCGTAAGTATATCCTATTCTAACGTGATTACACCTCGAGGTCATGGACTTTTGAAGCTCTAGTACCACGAGTCTTCACTACGATCCACACAGTTATGGGTCTTTACCATGACTATACTTTTGAAGCTCTGGTACCACGAGTTTTCACTATGATCCACACCTTCGAGGTCGTGGGTCTTCACTATGACTACACTTTCTAAGCTCTGGTACCACGAGTTTTTACTATGATCCACACCTTCGAGATCGTGGGTCTTCACTATGACTACACTTTCGAAGCTCTGGTACCATGGGGTTTCACTATGATCCACACCTTCGAGGTCGTGGGTTTTTACTATGATTACACTTTCTAAGCTCTGGTACCACGAGTTTTTACTCTGATCCACACCTTCGAGGTCGTGGGTCTTTACTATGACTACACTTTCGAAGCTCTGGTACCACGAGTTACTAACCTTCGAGATCGTGGGTCTTCACTATGATTACACTTTCTAAGCTCTGGTACCACGAGTTTTTACTCTGATCCACACCTTCGAGGTCGTGGGTCTTTACTATGACTACACTTTCTAAGCTCTAGTACCACGAGTTTTCACTATGATCCACACCTTCGAGGTCGTGGGTCTTTACTATGACTACACTTTCGAAGCTCTGGTACCACGAGTTACTAACCTTCGAGATCGTGGGTCTTCACTATGACTACACTTTCTAAGCTCTGGTACCACGAGTTTTTACTATGATCCACACCTTCGAGGTCGTGGGTCTTTACTATGACTACTTTCGAAGCTCTGGTACCAATAGAGATAGTGTTATTTATATATCTTTGGTTTTTTTGTACAGGGGTCGAAGCCATGGAGGTACACGGGAAAAGAGGAGAATATGGACAGAAAAGACATAAAGATGCTGATCAAGAAATGGTGGGAAATTTACAACGACGAGACCTTGGACTTCAACTACAAGAAGGAAGGAGACGAGGGCGGTGCCGATACACGACAACCATTTCTGGCGGCGCTGTCGGATGCTGCCGATGTTCACTACCATACTGCCCCATCGGCGGCTTAATCCAGGGCGGAGGCGCCATATAATATATTTATACATCATGATATAAGTATTATTTAGTATATGCGTCTCGTTAATTTATGTCTTTTTTTTAATTATTAATTTGTGAATTTTAATATGTAAATTAGAGTGCTTTGTGAGGATTTTAATGTAATACTTAGGGGATCTTTTATTTATTAATATATTTTTTTTTTATAGAAATTATGTGTTTTTTTATTTTTTTTATTTTCAATATTTTTATCTATTAGTTTCAATATGAATAGAAATATTAATAATTGTCATTATTAATTAAATATTTTTTACACCGACCAATTTTGATTAGGGGTGTACATGGTCTGGGTTGGGTCGGGTTGGGAGATTTTTTTGACCCAAAAAAAAAGTTCGGGTTGGTTGGATTGGTAACCCAACCCAACCCGAAACTTTTCACAACCCAACCCAACCCAACCCTCTATTTTCGGGTTGGGTTCAGGTTGAGTTGTCAATTTTTTTTTTAAAATTTTATTTACACACCCTTTATAATTATTCGGAAGATAAAATATATTGAAAGTTCACAAATACAAATTAATCTATAATTATTGACAAATAATAATAATAATAATAATAACGAACAAAAATTGTAACATATTAACATAGTTCAACATTGTTTTTGAATTGGATTTTTAATACCATAGTTGGACTCAATACCACTCTGACAATACCACTAATACAGAAAGATTTTTAATATAACTTATATATTTTAATTTGGATAGGGTCAACCTGCCCATGAACCCAAAATTGAACCGATTCAGTTCGGGTTCAGAAAAAATAAACCCAACACTACCCGAAATGTTAATCCAACCCAACCCAACTATAAGAGTTGGGTTGGTCTGGGTGGCCGGGTTGAATGTACACCCCTAATTTTGACCAATAGAAAATTGTCACATCATTAATTTAGAATTAATTATAAATTAATTGATACTTACATTAAAAGACATAAAAAATTGACCAATCAAATTAAAAGATATTTAAATTTTGATTTAACTCGAAGTATTTAATAGCTTAGTTGGTTAGAGCGTTGTGTTAATAACGCGAAGGTTGCAGGTTTGAAACGTGCATCGACCAACGAAGCATGTCAGTTGGCTTGTTAGTTTAGTTGGTTATAGCGTTGTGTTAATAACGCGAAGGTCGCAGGTTTGAAACGTGCATCGGCCAACGAAGCATGTCAGTTGGTCTGTTAGCTTAGTTGGTTATAGCGTTGTGTTAATAACGCGAAGGTCGCAGGTTTGAAACGTGCATCAGCCAACGAAGCATGTCAGTTGGCCTGTTAGCTTAGTTGGTTATAGCGTTGTGTTAATAACGTGAAGGTCGCAGGTTTGAAACGTGCATCGGTCAACGAAGCATGTCAGTTGGCCTATTTGCTTAGTGTTGGTTAAAGCGTTGTGTTAATAACGCGAAGGTCGCAGGTTTGAAACGTGCATCGGCCAACAAAGCATGTCAGTTGGCCTATTTGCTTAGTGTTGGTTAAAGCGTTGTGTTAATAAGGCGAAGGTCAAAGGTATGAAACGTGCATCGGCCAACGAAGCATGTTAGTTGGCTAGAGCGTTGTGTTAATAACGCGAAGGTCGCAGGTTTGAAACGTGCATCGACCAACGAAGCATGTCAGTTGGCCTGTTAGCTTAGTTGGTTATAGCGTTGTGTTAATAACGCGAAGGTCGTAGGTTTGAAACGTGTATCGACCAACGAAGCATGTTAGTTGGCCTGTTAGCTTAGTTGGCTATAGCGTTGTGTTAATAACCTGAAGGTCACAGGTTTGTTGGTTAGAGCTAGACCTCCATGGGCCACGTAATTTTAAACATTAATCAACTTTTTATTTTGAAAATTAGGAAAAGAAAATTAACAGTAATGCCACCAAAGCATGTTAGTTGGCTTATTAGCTCAGTTGGTTAGAGCGTCGTGCTAATAACGTGAAGGTCGCAAGTTCGAAACCTGCATGGGCCATATATTTTCATCATTAATGAACTTTTTATATTTTTTTTGTTTTGAAAATTAAAAGTAATGCCAACGAAGCATTTCAATTGGCCTATTAGCTCAGTTGGTTAGAGCGTCGTGCTAATAACGCGAAGGTCGCAGGTTCGAAACCTGCATGGGCCATAATATTTTCAAACATTAATCAACTTCTTTTATTTCTTTTATTTTGAAAATTAAAAGTAATGCCAACAAAGCATGTCAATTGGCCTATTAGCTCAGTTGGTTAGAGCGTCGTGCTAATAACGCGAAGGTCGCAGGTTCGAAACCTGCATAGGCCAATTATTTTGATTTTTTTTTTGTTGCCCTTTTCTCCTTACAAACCATCTGTCTCTGCAAAGCAATGGCGGTGGAAGAATCGAGTGCCTGAAACAATGCCACGCCTCACTTCGTGTTCTTTCTCCATCTCCCACCTACCGTATTACTCAAATCCAACTGTTTCTCCTTCAATCTCTCTTTTAAACTCCATTTCTCTACTCCTAATTCCTATCCTCCACTCTGCAAAATGCCTACCACGATGCCTGGTTCCACCCCCACCATCGTCATCGACGCCCTCCGATTCACCTACCCTGGAATCGACGGCCATCCTCCGCCTGGTTCCAAGCCCCTCATCGATGATTTCTCCCTCACTCTCAACGCCGGCGATCGTTGCCTTCTTGTCGGATCCAATGGCGCTGGTGAGTCCCCGTTGTAGATCTCTTAAAATGTCGAACCAAATATCTAGGGGATTTTTGTTTACGCTTTTGAAATGTAATGTTGTTGACAGGGAAGACCACGATCTTGAAGATTTTGGGAGGGAAGCATATGGTGGAACCTCATATGGTTCGTGTGCTTGGAAGATCGGCGTTTCACGATACTGCTTTGACTGTTTCTGGCGATCTTTGTTATCTAGGAGGAGAGGTTCATCCTTCTTCTTTCTTCTTCCTTTCTTTTCGTTTCTTTGTTTCTCTCTGTGTTTTCTGAATCTGTTGGTCATTGATCTTGCTTGCCTTCAATTTCGTTCGTTTCCACTATGATTGAATACGGCATTGTTCTTAGAGGACTGATTTAAATCTCTTGATTTGAGGAACTAGAAATGATTTTGTGTTCTGTTTTGCTTGGGATGAGAAAGATCTGCAAGGAATGGGATAAGATTTGTTGTTTTGTTTTTGTTTTGTGGATCATGAGGATCTTTTCTAGTGTAGCTCTCTGATCATGATTTGTGCATAGGAACATTGTTGAACATTGTTGTCTGAAATGCGAAGGAATTCATTTAAATTCTGATAACTGAAAATTACAGGGTGTTCTTGCTTGTATACACTGTGTTAGTGTTAAATCTAGGCAGTCGTTTTTCGAGTTTCTTGCGTTTACGAAGCAATAACAGCTTGATTTTGAGAAGCTTTTGAGAAATTCTTATAAATCTTGTTTGCATGTTCTTCATTTTTTTTCCATCTGCTTATGTGAATAGAAAAGATACTGAAAATGCTGACGATCCCTTTCCTGCAGTGGAGGAGAGATGTGGCGTTTGCAGGATTTGAGGTTCCCATTCAAATGGCTGTGTCTGCAGAGAAGCTAATTTTTGGAGTAGGCGGGGTTGATCCACAAAGGAGAGCTGAACTTATTAATGTAAGGTGGTCTGATAATCTCATGCTTCTGTTCTGTGAACTTAACCTTCTTAGCTCGTATTGCCCTCTGCTGTACTATAATGGATGTGTAGCTACCCAAGCCCACCGCTAGGCTAGCAGATATTGTTCTCTTTGAGCTTTCTCTTTTGAGTTTCCCTTTAAGGTTTTTAAAATGCGTCGGCTAGGAAGAGGTTTCCACACTCTTATAAAGAATGTTTTGTTCCCCTCTCCAACCGATATAGGATCTTACAATCCACCCTCCTTCGGGCTCAGCGTCCTCGCTGGCACTCATACCCCTCTCCAATTGATGTTAATCTATTTCCTTTAGGGCCCAGCGTCTTCGTTGGTACTCGTTCCCCTCTCCAATCGATGTAGGATCTCACAATCCACCCTCTTTGGGGCCAAGCGCCCTCTCTAGTCCTCGTTTCTCTTTCCAATTGATGTAGGATCTCACAATCCACCCCCTTCAGGGCCAAACGTCCTCGCTGGCCTTCGTTCCTCCCTCCAATCGATGTGGGATCTTACAATTCACCCCCTTCTCGCTGGCCCTTGTTTCTCTCTCCAATCGATGTGGGATCTTACAATCCACCCTCTTCGGGACCAAGCGTCCTCGCTAGTCCTCGTTTCTCTCTCTCCAATTGATGTGGGATCTCATAATCCACCCCCCTTCAGGGCCAAACGTCCTCGTTGGTACTCGTTCCCCTCTCCAATCGATGTGGGATCTCACAATCCACCCTCTTCGGGGCCAAGCATCCTCGTTGGTCCTCGTTTCTCTCTCCAATCGATGTGGGATCTCACAATCCACCCCCCTTCAGGGCCAAGCGTCCTCACTGGCTTTCGTTCCTCCCTCCAATCGATGTGGGATCTCACAATTCACCCCCTTCTCGCTGGCCCTTGTTTCTCTCTCCAATCGATGTGGGATCTCACAATCCACCCTCTTCGGGACCAAGCGTCCTCGCTAGTCCTCGTTTCTCTCTCTCCAATTGATGTGGGATCTCATAATCCACCCCCCTTCAGGGCCGAACGTCCTCGTTGGTACTCGTTCCCCTCTCCAATCGATGTGGGATTTCACAATCCACCCTCTTCGGGGCCAAGCATCCTCGTTGGTCCTCGTTTCTCTCTCCAATCGATGTGGGATCTCACAATTCACCCTCCTTCAGGGCCAAGCGTCCTTGCTAGCCTTCGTTCTTCTCTCCAATTGATGTGGGATCTCACAATCCACCCCGTTCAGGGCTAAGCGTTCTCGTTGACACATTGTCCGGTGTCTGGCTCTGATACCCTTTGTAACATCCCAATGGGGAAGCCCGAAAGGGAAAACACAAAGAGGACAATATCGGCTATTGATGGGCTTGGGCCATTACAAAATGTTCTCATAAATAATGTCAATGTCAGTCTGTCAGCTCACAACTCCTTTTCTTGTTTTGGGACTTTAGATATTAGACATTGATTTATCATGGACGATGCACAAGGTGTCTGATGGTCAGAGAAGACGGGTGCAAATATGTATGGGTCTTCTGAAGGCATATAAGGTATTTATCATTTTTTCTTGTGAAATATTGATATTTTTATATTTGAAAACGAAGTTGATTGTTCTCTTTTCCTCTTAGGTTCTTCTTCTTGATGAGATAACTGTGGATCTTGACGTGCTGGCAAGGGCGAACCTTTTGAAGTTTTTGAGAAGGGAATGTGAAGAGCGTGGCGCTACAATTATCTACGCCACACATATATTTGATGGTCTCGAAGACTGGCCATCACATATGGTACGCTCAATTCAATTGTTTGTCTTGTCTCTTTCTATGTGAGATCCTTGGGATGAGAACGAAACATTCTTTGTAAGGGTGTAGAAATTTCTCCCTACTAGATGTGTTTAAAACTTTAAGGGAAAGCCCAAAGAGGACAATATCTGCTAACGGTGGGCTTGGGCTGTTACAAATGGTATCAGAGCCAGATATCGGGCGATGTGCCAGTGAGGAGAGCCCCGAAGGGGGTGGACATGAGGCGGTGTGCCACAAAGGATGCTGGTCCTGAAGGGGGTGGGTTGTGAGATCCTTACATTGGTTGGGGAGGAAAACGAAACATTCTTTATAAGGGTGTGGAAACCTCTCCCTAGTAGATAGCGTTTTAAAAACTTTGAGGGGAAGCTCGAAAGGAAAAGCTCAAAAAGAACAATATCTGCTAGCGGTGAGCTTGAGCTGTTACATTCTAAGTCTCTGTTTTGCTTTGGTAGGTCTATGTGTCGCATGGGAAGTTGCAGATCTCCATGCCAATGGATAAAATTAAGGAGATTAGCCAATTGTCTCTTATGGTAAGTTTTTACAACATGGAATCCTTATTTCGGTCGAAACGAAGACCGAACAAAGTTCAAATGTTTATTTTTTCGTTATTTGAACTCTCAGAGAACAGTTGAGAGTTGGCTAAGGAAGGAGCGAGACGAGGAGAGGAAAAAGAGGAGGGAAAGAAAGGCAAGTGGTCTGCCTGAATTTGAAGAAAGAATAGAGGAAAGCCGTGTGACGGGGGATCCAGCCCGCGCCGCTGTTCGAGTCATGAACAACGGCTGGGCAGCAGGACGGCTTCACTCCACCGTAGCCGGAGAAGAGAACTTCTTGTTGAGCTCAAACAGAGTTCTCAGACAGTAAGTGTCTTCCTTTACTCTTTGCAATGTTTAGTAAAAGAAGTAGATCATCACAATAGTCAGCCATGAAACAAAATTCATGGAAGCATTTAAGTTTGCTTACGTATTTATAGGGTGCTCTTATTTTATTTTAATTCATGATATTGTTAGATCCAGTGTTATTGAATTGCTATTAAATGAAGAAAATTTGTTGTTCTGAAATGCTTCTTGGGTGCTGAACTGTTTTTCATATGCTTCTTTATGGTTTCCGTATGGTTTGAGTTGAGATAAGTTTGGGTTGGGTTGGTCCGGGTTGTCGGGTTATCGGGTTGAATGTACACCCCTAGTATTAGATGTGTTATTTGGGATTCAATCATCCTCTTAAGCTTTGAAGTACGAAAGTGGATTATTCGAGTTTGAACAAGAAAGTAAAACGAACGAGTCAATCATCACCTCGTCAAAACAACATTGATTCTTAAATTTTAATTAACAGATCAAATCGAGATCAAATCCGGTTGAAAATCGAACTTTAGACCTTTAAGGAAGAATGTGAGGTTCCACATTGACGAACTTTAGACCTTTAAGGAAGAATGTGAGATTCCACATTGGCGGGGGAGGAGAAGATCCCACGTTGGTTGGGGAGGATAACGAAACTCCGTGTGGAAACTTCTCCCTAGCAAACACATTTTAAAACCCTTGAGGGGAATCCCGAAAGGGAAAGCCCAAAAAGGACCATATCTCCTAGCGTTGGGGTGATGTACCAGCAAGGAGGCTGTTCCTCGAAGGGGATAGACATGAGGCAGTATGCCAGTAAGGATGTTGGGCCTCGGAGGGGGTGGGTTTGGTGGGTCCCATATCAATTGGAGAGGAACGAGTGCCAGGGCGCTGAAGGTGAAGGGGGTGGATTGGGCCTTGAAGGGGAGTGGATTTGGTGGGGTACCACATCGATGGGAGAAGGGAAAGATTGGGCCTCGAAGATGGTGGATTTGGTGGGGTTCCAACATCGATTGGAAAAAGGAACGAGTGATAGGGCTCTGGGGGGTGGATTGTGAGATCCAACATTGGTCGAGGAGGAGAACGAAACATGTGAAAAGGGGGGTGGATTGTGAGATCCAACATTGGTCGAGTAGGAGAACGAAACACCCTTTCTAAGGGTTTGAGAACGAAACACTTTTACAAGCGTGTGAAATGAAAGAGAATGAAAACACCCTTTATAAGGGTGTGAAAACCTCTTGTGACACGTTTTGAAAATGGTAGTTAGGGAAAGTCCAAAGAAAATGCATATAAATTACCTGATTTTACATTGACATCAAATAACTAAAATAGATGAAAATAGATGAAGCGACTCTTTAACTAAAGAAGTGCAAATTTTAACTAAAATTAATTTAGCGCGCACGAGTTATGGTTCTATGAATTTGGAGATAAGTTCGATCTAGAGATGGTAACATTTAGTTCTTTGAATGAGTGAGATAATGGTAACATTTAATTCTTTTTCGAGAATAAATTGAATGTTACGAATGAGGTTGAAGGATACAAATGTTACAAATGACAACCCATAAGGAACAGATTAACCTGATGCCGGTTGTCGACACCCCTCTATGACAACACATCTCCCAAACACTTTTCCACTTTGACCGGTAATTTGTTATCACCTAAAAAAAGGGAAAGGAGTGAATATAAAAACCCCTCTATGACAACACATCTCCCAAACACTTTTCCACTTTGACCGGTAATTTGTTATCACCTAAAAAAAGGGAAAGGAGTGAATATAAAATACTCAGTAAACAACGTCTCATTGCATCCTTAATCTAGTAAGTTACCACAAGCTTTTCTTTGAGCTCTAAGAAGTTCAGGTCTTGCACAAGAATTTCCCTGATCCCTCGTATTATCTACTAATGTAGTCCTTCGATCTTTGTGGAGGAAATATTCTACACACAATAGTTCATGTCCCTCGTCCCCTCTTAAGGTGATTGTTTATATTCTTACGGTGGGTTTAGTGAGTTTAGTCCACACACAATATTGACTTTACAAGTTAACTATTTATGTTGTCTCTCGTCTACAATGAAGGTGGGTTTCATTGTACACACAATAGTGATTAATCAAATCGATCCCTTCACGTTGCTAGCAATCTCATAAGTTCTCATAATTTTTCTCGGGTACCGTGGAGACTTATTAGGTTCTTAGGGTTTCTAGGCGGCTTAGATCTCATCTTGCATTTTCAGGTCGCTCGGAGCTACCTGTTTGCGTGTGAGCATTTCCTACCTTAGGTGGTTAGAATATATGTTTAGACTATAAAGGGCAATTTTGGATGAGGAATGCAGTATGTTAAGAATATTTAGTACTAAATTATAATTTACCATATATATCGTATTTGATATTTTATTATAAGGCAAATATCTTTCCATTTATTACTCTTTCGTCATTGTAATTTGTTTTATTATAAATAGATAACCTTCATACCATTTAGGTGTGGTGGATTAAGCAAATATTCTCATGGTATCAAAGCCCATTCGGTTTAGCAACCCCGATCCTTTCTTTTCAATGACTTTTGAATCCTCTACTATTCTTTTCTACCACTACTGCTGACGTCGCAGGGGTAGTTGCCATGGCTGCTGCAGGCAGACTCGATTGATTACTCTTCGGCTCCACCTTTTTGACCTCCAAATCACCCTTTGCCATACTTTGTACACAACCTCACATTCTCTAACATAATCGGTTTCCCCTTAGCCAACATAGCCTCTCTCATTTTCTTCTTAATCAACCCTTCATTCTTCACAGAAACCATAATCTCAGGATCCTCATCAGCGTTTTCTTCGGAAATATATGGTATCTCGATAAGCCCATCGATCTTCTGTAGAGATTTACCTTTGGAATCTTGGCGCCGCACTGGCTTATTCACCAACCAAGTCGCCGCCATCCTTTTCGCCAAAATTGGCTCCTTCGCCCACTGTGGCGTCCGGCTTCAACATTGTCTTTGCCTCTTGTTCCGGGTTTCCCATTCTACTTCTTGGGTTAGACATATTCTCACGGGAGTCAAGGCATCCCTTTTCATGGGTTAGACATATTCTCGCTGAAGCCAAGGCAGCATCGCCGCTGAGCGACGATCTCTCTGCAGTTTTCGATAACTAAGTGTTTCTCGACTTCTCTTTGAATTTTTCAGATCAAAGTTNGGGGGGGGTGTGTTAAGAATATTTAGTACTAAGTTATAGTTTACCATATATATCATATTTGATATTTTATTATAAGACAAATATATGTTGTTACTATAGGTATCTTTCCATTTATTGTTATTTTTAAATCCTTGTAATTTGTATAATTATAAATAGATAACCTTCACAGAGGTGGGTGGATTAAACAAACATTCTCACATTGTATGTATGATATAGAAAATTATTGTTATACCCCTAGAATGAGATTTTTGGTAAGAAATTACATTCTCACATGGTATGTATGATGAGTAAGCTACGGTAAGAAATTATAAAAATGTCCTTATGATGAGATTTGTGATAAATGCTGTTTTAAATGCTTTTCGGTGTGTTAGAAAGGGGATGAGTTATTGTAATCTATACTCCAAGAGACTGATGAATGTTATCTCGCCGTTGAGATTTTTTTATTTGCATGGATGTTTTAGTTCATGGTTACGGTGCTTTAGGTTATTAATAAGATATCTCCCTACTAAACTTGCATGAATGTTTCGATTATGTATACTATGATCTAGTAGATCAGTAGGATAAACTCAGGTACAGGAGAACCAAGTTAAGACTAGGGCACATGAGCTAGGGTGGTCTCGAGTCAACCAAGTTTGTACGTTTCCAGTAAACCAAACACCCTAGGATCGTGAATGTCAATCTAAGGTTCAAACCTGTGTGCATTCAAAATATGGATTAGCCGAGGAGTTAGTCTTAAATGTTTTGAAAACAATAGTTGAAATCAAACCGCCTAGACTCCCCTAAGAACTTAGTAGACCTCCACGACATTCAAGGTCAACCAAAGTAGCTCACTAGGCTATAAGAAGTATGAACGATGTCATTAGTATCTCTATTACCTTTTCCACTTTGAAATTAGGGTAGTGCGTGCCCCAACCTTATAAAAATTGTTAGGGGTCTCCTAAACAAGGCCATTATGCTGTAAACTCGTCTTTTAGAGGGGGGGTGGGACCATGTAGGTTAACCTAGTAGCTGGCCTGGCCAACATATGGAGAATCGCTTGCCCCAAACTTCTATGATTTTATGGTCTTGTGGAAGGGACGACTAGCTAGCCTTCTATGTATGATGTTCATAATTAGCTCACACCGTACTGTCACACAAAATCTTTATGAGGTAGCTCCTCAATCTAGGAATCTGGTCTCTCATTGAGTAAGCAAAACAAGCTACCCTAAGCCAAAGAACAAAAAGGTAATTTACCCAGAGATGAGACTTGTCGCTCGATAAATTTGTGATGCAAGAAAAGGGTAAACCACTGCCCGAACCTAAAGTGGGTCCGTTGGCAGCTAGAGAACCATAAAATAACTCTGAGGTCTCCCTAAATGCTCAGATAGCAATAGAGGTTAGACCAGAACTCCTTAGAGCTTAGAGCAAACTCGTTGATACCTACTAGGATAAGGACGCGATAAGAGCCTACAACTAGATTTCTTACGAAATATTATATATATATATATATATATATATATATATATATATTTTTCTTCAGGTGATCGTAGGTACCCGTCAAGGTGAAGGAGTGCTTGGGAGCTCTGCACTATCACAGGGTGTTAATCCAAGACGTCAGTTTAGTTTGTATTTTGGGTATTGTTATTTGTATTCATTTTGTATCTCGTTCTCGTTTCCCGTTTATAAATAAATTAAATATAATTTATTTTGTATTATTTTCATTTTGAAATTTGGTTTTTAAGTATAATGTTTCATGACTCTAAATCGTGTGAAATTTTATCGTATTTATCATTTGTCTTATCTTTTAGTCACGATCGGAGGTTCGATAAGTCAAAAACTAGGTCATAACAAAAACATTACTTATTCTTTGTTATTTAGTAATGGTCGGTTGATTAGGTATAAAAAGACAGGTCTTTACATAATATAATATATACAATAACGATACAAAATAACAACCAACCATATTTATCGAATTCACAAACCATAGTAAAAAAGGAAACAAAGTTCTCATCCGGTTGAATTCACAACCCGTATGCAAACCATATTTGGAACAAAACGCTAAATATGGAAGAGTTAATTCAATATAAATGTGCACAATACCTAAGCTTTTGCTTCTATAGCCATCAAAGATATTATAGCTTTAGCTTTTCACCGTACTTTTTATAAGTGTATTATCAATAATGGTTATCTCAAAGAGAAGCATGCTCCTTAGTGTTTACATTCTTTTGGTTGTCATTGAGATTGTAAATGCATCGAGACTTCTTGATTATAGTGATCCAATTGGCGATGTTAGTTCTGATTGTAACACGAGATTTCAAGTTTGCAAACCAACTCGTAAAGGTACTAATGGAGTCGTCACCCAAAATAAGGGAATGAAAGACACTCAAAAGGCAAGTTCTCCCGACAATATGGCTAAGCCCGAGGGTTATACATATAATCGTTCTTAAAGTTTGTTATAAGAAAGTACTCGCATCATATTGAGTCGGATATATCTGTGTTTTGTTCGATATCATTTTAATAAAGTTAATATATTTTTCTTTTATTGAATTAACATCAAAACATAAATTACTTTTGTCGTGTAAAACTGTTTATGAAATTTCTTATAATAATTACTTATTCAATGATATATTTATCGGTCATAATTATCATAATTATTAGCTTAAATGAATTCTAAATCAAGTATTACCTTTTTCGAGATTAGTTCGAATTGTATGATTGGATTCGATTTTATTAATTGAACTGGTTGGGTAACGAACCTAAATTTCAGTTACCTAAAGTCCCCGATATCATCTAAATCTAAGCTCATATGTGGAATATAACTTTTAAAATATCATCATTAAAAAAAATACTTTATCATTAAAAACACAATCATGATCTTACGTGTTCAAAACATAATTCAGGAATGAAATTAAAAATAATAATTAAAATTAATTTAAAACGTTAAATGCATAACAACCTATTCTAATGTATGTCTAGGAAATTAAATATGCTACTAGTCTATGCACGTGCCATGATCTCTAATTGCGATGTCGTCGACAATAGTACATGGGTGCCTTGCCTTTACTTGATAAAGGATGTAGCACACGAGGTGAGTATTTCAAAGAATACTCAGTAAGTGACCCCACTATAGGGGCCGTAAAAATGCAAATACAAGCAATAATTTTCTAGGGACCTATAAATAAAAACATGCTAGGGGTGACTTCGAGTCCAGATGTGCAGTACTTCCCTACACATGAACCGCACGTGCGGGTGTGACTCTCGAGGTGCTTCGTAATCCCCCAAGCTGTCCGTAGTGACGTCCAGAGATCAGCAGACTCCTGAGTGTCATGCTTGGCATGATCACCACCATCATCGTAGTGTATGCGTCCGTAGTCATCATCATAAAAAGGGAAGTATCCCGATGCTTATGTACATATAGAAATGCATGAGGTCCTTATAGTTTCTCGTCTTTGAAACATCTTTTAGACACAATCCTAGTTCCATCCTTGTATTACTATAAGTAATATATGTGCATTAACTTCCCATTTTATCTTCATCTAGGGTTGTGTCCTAGGCATAATTATCGTCATAATACCTATGGCATTCACAACATGCTTCTCAACTTAATATGGAAAATAACGTCATATTAAGGAAATAATATTATCTACGTCATCATATCATGCATCATCATCATCTTATAATGCCATCGTAACACGTCATAATCATCATAAAGCATCATCAAACATCATCTTATAACTCATACGCGACATCATACATCATAAGGCATAAATGACACGTGCTGGTTCCACTAGGCACGCGTTGTCATACATCAAGCAATTGCCTAGTCTATCCTATAGTAAGGCCACTTACTTGATTGGCCTTAGCCGATGTTCTCCCTAAATTAAATACGTTAGCTACCATTCCTTGAAAGCTGCTCCAAGTGTCGCTGGAGTTTGTTTTCTATTACGTGATCTCATTTCTTTCGTTAGTATTTCACAATTCTAAATTAAATTCAACTTGAAATTGTGAAATAGAGANGGGGGGGTCAAAATGGTGAGAAAAGATGATTTTATCCTTTATCGAGTTGGATAAGCTGAGATCCCGATGCAGAGCCGAATGAGCTGAGTCGAGCTGAGCCATTTAAATCGCTGGAGCCGAAGGAGTGTCTTCTTACAGGTGTGACATGTGCTAGCAGGGGGTGAGGGTCACGTCGTAGTTCCCTCTCAGGTCGAGGCGTAGGTTCGGGGCACCGACGCGACTGTCGGGCCTAGGTCTCATGCTACAGGTGAATTGGGTCGACACTGGGCTGCCTATTGGATTAGGACCGAGGCGCGTGTTGAGCTGCTGCAATGCACGGGGCTGAGTCGTCTGGGCTGGGATGACTCTGGTGCGAGTCATTTGAGTACACTAATATGTCATTGATGAACACTATTACAAACATGTCAAGGAAATCTTTGAATGCTTTGTTCATCAAGCCTATCAAGCCTATAAAAGTTGTAGGGTGTAGCCAATCCAATACTTTTAATTCAGAGTAGTCATATGAGGTAGCCAGAAACTTATAAAATAATTCCCTAATGACTCTGATACCGAACACGACTCTCCACAATGGTATGATATTGTCTACTTTGAGCATAAACTCTCATGGCTTTGCTTTGGGTTTTCCCAAAAGGCCTCGTACCAATGAACTTAGTATTCCTCACTTATAAACCCATGATCATTCCCTAAATTAGCTGATGTGGGACTTCCATCATCCAACGAGAACTATCTCAGATGAACCTTATTTAGATGATCTAAATATTTTAGAGGTCGTTTGGTTTCAAGTTTTGTTTATGATAATTATGAATCAAAAAACTATGTTTGGTGTTGCATCAAAAATTTTATCGGGGCTAGTAAAGATATTAGGATCATGTATAGAACTCTAACAGGATTCATAATACGTAGATAGTAGGACCATGAAAATTTTTATCGGGGCTAGTAAAATTTTGTCGGACCTAACATATTCATAATACGTAGATGTACGATATAGGGCCTAGTAAAGAGTTGATCAATTCATCTTAGAATCATGTATAGAACTCTAACGGATAAATATGAATTGAGGAGCCGAGTGATGAGATACGATGACCCAATAAAAGTCCGATTTGACTATACACTCTTGTTCATCAACTTTAAAGTTAAAAGGTCCATAATATTACACTTCTGCACCTTAAGGTTAATGGTATTAAAGGTCCATACCATTACACTCTAAAATTGAGTTAATGACCAATGGTTAACGATTGCTCTAACCAGTTGTTTTCTTAAAATAACTAAAATACTAATAATAATTGATAAGCTCGTAATATGTGGTCACTCGTCCAAATTTAACAATAATATATTTTTATCCATTAGATTGTGGGTGTGGTTGACCATGAAAACTAATTTTGCAAGTATAAAAGTGAAACAAACCGAGAACAAATATGTTCAACCCTATCTCTTTTTCTCTCTTATTTCAACAAAAATGAGTTTATTTTCAAAACTTGCACTCTCTCTCTTGATCTCATTATTCTTAGCTAAACAATTCTTTGTCACCGAAGGATCACTCTTCCAAAATCCAGAGATTATCGTCAAGATAACAAATGCTCTAAAGGTAAAAAATGAACTCATTGTTCATTGCAAATCTAGCAATGATGACTTGGGAGTTCACAAGCTGACACCTTGGATTAGCTACGATTTCAGTTTTCGTCCAAACTTTTGGGGCACAACATTGTTTTACTGTTCATTCGAATGGCCTGGCTCGTTTCATTACTTCAATATCTACATAGATAAGCGAGATAGAAAGAATTGCGATAATATTCTTTGTTCGTGGTATGTGAGTGAGCAAGATGTTTGTATGTTCAACTATAAAACAAATGATAATGATATTTGCTATAAGTGGTGAGGTAAAAAGTCTATATACCCATAAATTGGAAGGTTGTATTTTAATATTGAAATAAATTAATGTGTGGGTACTTTTTCTTTGGTTTTATTGAAGCTTCATATGATTAGTAGTACAAGTGAACTATGTACGCTATCATATAAATTATGATATCAAGAATTGTTAACTTATTTTGGTCATGATTGGTAATTACAACAACTATATGAGATGCGAAATTGCATGCAAAGAATTTTGGCCTAGAGTAAAAGTAAGGTCGAACGTTAGGGTTTTGCTTCAAGTAGAGGCAAGTCGTTAGAGTTGCTATCGAGCGAAAATATACACATGCATAAACTAAATTTTGTTCAATCATTCATGTAGCCTGTACAAGTTATGTTCAATTAGTGAAGAAGAACCTTGCCTAAAGTCTAATGAAGTTGCAAAGTCAGGTAAATAAGGTTTTTCATGATTGTGTCAAAATCGTGACGTTGAATGGTTGAAGATGTACCACTGTAACAATATTCGAAGATACTACCAGGGAGGTTTGCACAATCCGATATATATGAAAAACAACAAGATCATTAGAGGGTGGGTCAATTATCGAGTTGAATCCAGTTTATTTAATTTTCCCAACTTTGAAAATAATTAATAGACAACCTTGAGTTTATATAAGGAAATGATAATAGAAAAATATGACATAAAAGACACTTAACAATGTGTCATATATGTTAGGATAATAATATAAACATTTTCATTAAAAAATGACATATTAGAGAGGCAAATACCAACCTTACCGTATTAAGACATTTCATAATTTATAATAATAATTTAAAGGATTATTATTTTTCTAGAAAATTGAAAAAACAAGAAACTTGTTGTTTCAATTTTTTAAAAATAATTTTGGATTAGAAAAAACAATAAGGACGAATTGTCTTCAAATAGTTATCAAATGATTTCGGTTTTTAATGAAATAATGACTATCTCAAATAAACCTTATTTAGGAACTAAATCTCTCGGGGGTTGTTTGATTAAGGTTTTGTTCATCACGCGGGAGAATCAAATAACTATGTTTAGTGTTGCATGAAAAATATTATAAAAAAGAGTGGACCTTAGATATTCATGTTACGTAGGTGTACGTCATAGGGACTAGTAAATAGCTAACCAATTGACCTTATGATCATATACAAAATCTTGATGGATAAATATGATTTGAGAAGCTGAAAGATGAGAGATGATCGATTAGATAAAAGCTCGGTTGGGCTAGGCCATGAGAAACTATGTAAATTAGATTAGGTGAAGGACCTGTACAACCTTAACATAAAACTAACTTTGTAACGACCATAAAATAAATACGATTACCATGTGCATGTGCCATGGACTCGAGTTGCGATGCCGTCGTCAGTTGTACAAGACTGCCTTACCTTAACATAAAATAGAGGTAGCACAGTATGAAATGAAATAACCCCACTATTGGGGTTAAATGCAAGAACATGCGAATGAAATGACAGGACCTAACATATCAGTCTCTTTTTCTACTACACTGTTATAATGGGAAGCTTGAATGTGTACCATATACTCTACACACAGCCCATACGTGCGAGTATGGGCTCATTAGACAGTTCGCACACCACTGGGCCCCTTTTCTTGTCGGGCAAGCCTTCTCTGGTAACTCCTTATGTCGGACACCCATTAGAATTTGTAACCGCAACATTATGTAAAACATAATGATACTTCACCTGCCCCTTTTCAGTTCGCACAAAGCTTGCCTATTTGTAGTTGTATCTCAAATGATCTTCATGCGGATAATGTCCCTTAAAACAACAAAGAAAACCTGGGATTATCTCAAGGCTGAATATGAAGGAGATGAGAGAATTCATGGAATGAAAGTCCTGAATTTGATTATGGATTTCGAGTTGCAGAAGATGAAGGAGTCTGAGTCGGTGGTAGAGTACTCTGACAGACTTCTTATTATTGCTAACAAGGTGAGATTGCTTCGTTCCGTGTTAAATGATTCCAGGATCATTGAAAAGTTGTTGGTCACTATTCCAGAGAAGTTTGAAGTCACCATCACTAGTCTGGAGAACACCAAAGACTTGTCAAAGATTTCTCTTGCAGAGCTCTTGAATGCTTTACAAGCACAAGAGCAAAGGAGGTTTATGAGGCAAGAAGGGGTGATTGAAGGTGTCTTACTTGTTAAGCATCAAGACAACAACAAGTATAAAAACAAGAAAATTTTCAAAAACCAATCGACGAATGGAGATTCATCTGCCAATTATCAGATGACAAAAGAAGGAGGTTTCAAAAAATCCTATCCACCTTGCCGCCATTGTAAGAAGAAAGGTCATCCACCATACAAGTGTTGGAGAAGACCTGACGCCAAATGCTCCAAATGCAATCAACTTGGACATGAAGCTGTGATCTGCAAAGTTAAAGGACAGGTGAAAGAAGTAGATGCACAGGTAGTTGATCAAGAAGAAGAAGATCAATTGTTTGTGGTCTTTGTTTCTAAGACAAAGAATCAAGCAAGAGCTGGTTGATTGATAGTGAGTGCACAAATCATATGACATATGACAAGGAGTTTTTTGAGGAATTAAGAGACACTGAAGTCGAGAGAGTAAGGACTCGTAACGGTGAATACTTGGAAGTCAACGGAAAAGGCACAGTAGTTATAACAAGCTATGAAGGTACAAAATTTATTCCAAATGTTTTATTTGTACCCAAAATTGAACAAAACAGTGTTGGTCAGTTACTTGATAAAGGCTATAAAGTGTTGTTTGAGAATAAGCAGTGCGTGATCAGAGATGCTAGTGGCACATACTTGTTCAATGTCAAAATGAAAGAAAAAAGGTTTGCTCTAAATTCGATGCCTTTATATCCAGAGTTAGTGCCACTGAGATTTGGCACAAAAGACTTAAGCACTTTCATAATCGAGGTTTGCTTTAGATGCAGTCAAAGAAGCTGGTAGAAGGACTCGCTGACATTGATGATGACATGCCTCCTTGCCGTGCTTGTAATTTTGGGAAGCAACATAGGCAACCCTTTCCTATACAGGCATAAAGAGCCTCGAAAAAACTGCAGCTAGTTCATACTGATCTTTGTGGTCCTCAGCGAACACTATCATTAAATGGTAATCTTTATTACATTGTTTTTATTGATGATCTAACAAGAATATGTTGGATCTTCTTGCTGAAGCAAAAGTCAGAAGTTGCGGGTGTATTTTAGAAATTCAAAACCAGAGTTGAGAATGAAAGTGCATGCTTGATTCAGACTATGAGATCAAATAATGGCAAGGAGTACACTTGAAAAACTTTTAACAGGTTTTGTGAAGAGGCTGGAATTGAACATCAATTGAGAGCACCATACATTCCTCAGCAGAATGACGTCAGTGAAAGGAGGAATAGATTTATAATGGAGATGACGAGATGCATGCTTCATGAGAAGGTCCTTCCAAAACATTTTTGGGGAAAAGTAGCAAACATTGTTGTGTGCTTGCAAAATCGAATTTCAACAAAAGCTGTGAATGAGCTAACACCATTTGAAGTTTGGTATGGTTACAAACCTTCTTTAAAATTCCTTAGAGTATTTAGGTGTCTTTGCTTCACTTACATTCCACAGGTCAAGCGTGATAAGCTTGACAAAATGGCAGAAGCTGACATCTTTGTATGGTATAACATTATATCAAAAGCTTACAGAATTTTTCAACCACACATTAGTCGTGTTATTATGAGCCGAGATGTTCATTTTTCTGGAAATGAGCAATGGAATTGTGAAGAACTAACGAAGGTGAATCAAATTTCTAATGCACCAAACAATTTAATCATTGGTAGCATGTTAGAAGAGTCTAAAGATAAACGACAAGAAGAGTCTGAAGATGAACGAGAAGATGCTTTGGTTGATGATGCACCTGTCAGAGGAGGAGCTTTTGGTGATCGAGAAAAACAAAACTTGGGAGTTGGTTGATCGACCTCTACACAGAAAGATAATTGGAATAAGATGGGTGTTCAGAAAAAGGCTTACAGTTCACAGTATCTAAACAAGGAATGTTAAAGATCACGTGTTTAGATCGTTGGCAGTTAGTATCTGATTAAATCTACTTATAGTTAGGAGTTTATTTAGTTTTAAATTAGGTAGATTTTCTAAATATGTTTTTGTATTCTATATATACAGAATTTTCTTACTCTTTATAATACAATCTTTTTATCAACCATTCAATCACTCACTCTTTCACTAACATGACCCTCTTTGCGGCATATTTGGCAGTGAAGTGGTCGACGACCCTGACATGAGTGGGTTCATCCTCGATTGGGAGAGCTGTTTTTGTGGAAATAAGAACGACCTTGCTGGTTGCCAGAGGAAGCAGGGTGACTTCCATGGGTGTGACCTGTTAGATAAAACCTTTGTTTTTCCTTATTTAGATTCACACGTTTACATTTAATTCTCGGTTTGACCATTTGACAAACACGTCGAATGGATTAGCGAATTCTTAGACGGCAATTTTCTAGGAAGTGGCACAGATTCAGTTGGCCACTCTCCACCCATTATCTGTTCGTAGATTTGAACAACCTGATTTTGAAGAGCAGTCAAACTTTCAGTCCTTCTCTCTGTTATTTTACGCATTTTATTTTTCTTCCAACAACCTGCTGTCGACAATTTCCTCTCACCGAAAAGAAAGGATTTCCCTCACCGATTATCGAAATCCAACAAGTGGTATCAGAGCCAAGTTGAAGCCATCGGTGTATATCATTGCGGAGGAGCCATCCTATCAACAATCAAGTTGAAAAGCTCAAGTGGTTAGAGTGTCAACCTAACAACACACAGGTCTTAGGTTCGAGTAGAAGAAAATGCAAAGTGCGAAAATAAGTACATCGTGGTGGGGTCCTACAACTCGAGCAGGCTCGCTCACTCCTCCACGCCCGCCGCCAAGTGCCGGAATCTCCATCACCACCACGAAGAGGCCGCCGTCATAGTACATCGTGGGGTCTTGTTGATGCGCGTGGACCTTGTTGATGCGCGTCAACCTACAGGCGCAAGGGTTATGGCACGCTGTCGAGCCAGAGGAAGGAGAAACGATTGAGTATCGGGAGGATCGACTGGCGTTTGCCGCCATATTACGATCTGTGCCCCCAGAGATGCTGGCGTCTCTTTCCACCAAGCGCACCGCACAANTTGTCGGGTCGGTGTACAGCGAGTACGGGAATCTAACATTGAGCAGCTGCGGAAGGAGCTCTCGGAGATCCGCTTTAAGGACGGCGAATCCGTCGATGATTTTTCAATGCGAATCACGGGGCTCGCCAACAGCATCACCACACTCGGTGGCAGCATCAACGAGACAGAAATCGTGAAGAAGATGCTGCAGGTCGTCCCCGATCACCTCGAGCAAGTTGCAATTTCAATCGAGACATTGCTTGACGTGAATGACCTAACGGTGGAAGAGGTGACCGGAAGACTGCGTAACGTCGAGCAGCGGAAGAAAAATACCATTTCAGCTGTCGACAAGGAGGGTCGTCTACTCCTCACTGAGGAGGAATGGCTTGCACGCCTAAAGCTCCGTGACGACACCGGCGAGAGCAATGGGCCCTCCAGCCGCAAAGGCGGTAAGAAGCCGTGGAAATCTCGATGGCGCATGCACAGGAAAGAGGCGGATCAAAAGAAGGAGGAGTCGACTGATGACGGGCCAATCCAGTGCTCGTACTGTGGGAAGAGAGGTCACCTGAGCAAGAATTGCTGGAGCAAGCTCAGGAACAAGGAGACGGCCGAAAAGGCCCATGTGGCTCAATCCGAGGAGGATGAGCCGGCCCTTTTCATGGTGACTGCATCAGTCCTACCTGACCTCAAACCCGAGGAAGAGCTCCCCAAATCCACAGAGGTAATCGACGACGGCATAACTGCTCCGGTGAACGTCGAACCCGAGGAAGAGCTCCCCAAATCCACAGAGGTAATCGACGACGGCATAACTGCTCCGGTGAACGTCGAACCCGAGGAAGAGCTCCCCAAATCCACAGAGGTAATCGACGACGGCATAACTGCTCCGGTGAACGTCGAACCCGAGGAAGAGCTCCCCAAATCCACAGAGGTAATCGACGACGGCATAACTGCTCCGGTGAACGTCGAACCCGAGGAAGAGCTCCCCAAATCCACAGAGGTAATCGACGACGGCATAACTGCTCCGGTGAACGTCGAACCCGAGGAAGAGCTCCCCAAATCCACAGAGGTAATCGACGACGGCATAACTGCTCCGGTGAACGTCGAACCCGAGGAAGAGCTCCCCAAATCCACAGAGGTAATCGACGATGGCATAACTGCTCCGGTGAACGTCGAACCCGAGGAAGAGCTCCAACTGTGCATAACAAATGCACCTGGGGAGCCAATTCGACTAAAGGAGGAGCGAGTGCTCGCTCAAATCGGTGAAAGAGGCGAGCAGCAAGAGCACCGGCGATGGGTCCTCGACACGGGGGCAACAAACCATATGACCGGGGCCAAGTCTGCGTTCTCCGAGCTTGACTCGGGGATTCGCGGGACGGTGAAATTCGGCGATGGCTCCGTCGTCGAAATCGAAGGGCACGGCACCATCCTATTCGTCGGCAAGGGAGGCAATCATCACAAGCTGACCGGCGTCTACTTCATCCCGAGACTCAAGGCTAATATTGTGAGCCTGGGTCAACTCGATAAGGCCGGCTGCCACATTTCCATCAAACGCGGGCTACTTAGGATCCGCGATGATCGACGACGGTTGCTCACGCAAGTTCGGTGCACGACAAACTGCCTTTACATCCTAAAGCTAGAGATAGAGCAACCAGTCAACTTCTCGGCCAGGTACCGGAAGATGGAAGACCTATTAGGAAGAGGTGAACCACCTGGACTGGCGGCGCGCCAACTCGAAGAAGAGGCGGCCGAACAAGACGTGAAGTCTGGAGGACATGCCGCCAAGGACACCGAGCCATAGGGCTCAAAACGGAGTTCAAACGAAACGAAATAAGGCAGATATAACAAAGGTTTTAGGAGGAGATTGTTAGATAAAACCTTTGTTTTTCCTTATTTAGATTCACACGTTTACATTTAATTCTCGGTTTGACCATTTGACAAACACGTCGAATGGATTAGCGAATTCTTAGACGGCAATTTTCTAGGAAGTGGCACAGATTCAGTTGGCCACTCTCCACCCATTTTTAGGATAGATTATATTTAAATAGAAAATCTGTTAAGTAGATTTGAACAACCTGATTTTGAAGAGCAGTCAAACTTTCAGTCCTTCTCTCTGTTATTTTACGCATTTTATTTTTCTTCCAAGCTGTCGACAATTTACTCTCACCGAAAAGAAAGGATTTCCCTCACCGATTATCGAAATCCAACATGACCATGATTAGTGGCTATGAATGTTGTAGGAGTAGAGTCAGAGGACTCAAGGGAGCGGTGAAACAACTTAAAACTTTCAACTTTAGAGACTAAATCTGCAAAACATGGGATAGGGGTAGGTCCATCTGAGCAGTAGAAAAAGCTAAAAAAATCGGTGTCGAGTCCATGAATGAACCATTGCACTTTATCAATGTTCTCGACGGGTCTGCCAATGACATGAAGTTGGTCACAAATTGTTTTGAAGGCACGGGCATACTCAGCAACAAGCTTGGTGCCACGTTTCATCTGCTGCAAGTCATTCTTGAGTCTCAGTTCACGAGCTTTCGAATGATGGCTAAACGTAGTTTCCAATGCAAGCCAAACATCACGTGTAGTAGAGAGACAACGATGACAACAATGGCTTCCTCAGTGAGAGAGGAGAGCAGGAGACAGAGAAGTCATTGATTGGCTGCTCTCCACGCCAAATATTTGGGGTTGAGTGTTGAGGAGGTTTCTGTTTCAAAGCGAGGCGGTGGAACCATAGTTCCATCAACATAGCCCAACATGTCTTGACTCTCAAGGAGAGGGAGAAGTTGGCTTTTCCAAACAAGATAATTGTAGGAACAAAGTTTGATGATGATCATATGGATTAGAGGGTTGAAAGGAAGAAGATGATAAAGAGAATTCGGAAGCCATAGAGAAGAAAGAATCAGGGTTATTAAACGGAAAGAACTCTGATACCATGAAAATGTTTGCTGAAACCACCACACTAGGTGAAAGTTTTCTATTTATAATCATTTATAGAATACTAAAATAGGGTAAATTACAAATAATATGAAAATAACCATAAAAGGAAATAATAATAAATAAATACAATATATTTGCGTTTAATAAAACGACAATTATGGTAAGCCGTAATATAAGGCAAATATCTAGATATTTACCTTATAATAAACGGTCAACTATCCTTAACAATCATTGTCATCGTAACACGTCATAATCATCATAAAGCATCATCAAACATCATCATATAACTCATACACGACATCATACATCATACATCAAACATCATAAGGCATAAAGGACACGTGCCGGTTCCACTAGGCACACGTTGTCATACATCAAGCAATTATCTAGTCTATCCTATAGTAAGGCCACTTGGTTGGCCTTAGCCGACATTCTCCCTAAATTAAATACGTTAGCTACCATTCCTCGAAAGTTGCTCCAAGTGTCGCTGGAGTTTGTTTTCTATTAGGTGATCCTGTTTCTTTCGTTAGTATTTTACAATTCTAAATTAAATCTAACTTGAAATTGTGAAATAGAGAATCGTACTTACCTTATTATCTTAATTAGGGTCAAAATTGGCATCGAGAGGTCAAAATGGTGAGAAAAGATGATTTTATCCTTTATCGAGCCAGATAAGCCGAGATTTTGAGCCACAGAGTCGAGTGAACCGAGCCGAGCCGTTTAAACCGCTGGAGCCGAAGATGTGTCTTTATGCACGTGTGACATGTGCTAGCAGGGGGTGAGGGACACGTAGTTTCCTCTCACGTTCTCGTCCTTATTTTTCCTCTACTTCTCTGTCGACCCCTCTTCTTCCTTTCCACGAAGTTTTATGACTTGAAAGCACCTACCACCATAGATCTATGAAACTTCTAAAAACTGAAACTAATCTCTTGTTACCAACAACATTGAAGGTTGGTTAGACGCGAAAACGTACCCAATTCTTTTAATCCAATGACCTAACTTCTAGGCTTGAGTTCAATCGAGCTTAACCCAATTCTTTTCAATTAACATAGATTATTTAAATCGAGTTAAATCTATATGGGTGAGATTGAACTAAATTTGTTTTTAGATTTGATTTTCAAGGGTCATAATTTGATTCAACTATCTAGCATCATTAGTAAGACACGTTATTTGGTAATTGATCTAAAATTTATCAAAATATATTACCTCATTTGAGTACACCTGTGTCATTGATGAACACTATTACAGACGTATCAAGGTAATCTTTGAACACTTTGTTCATCAAGCCTATAAAAGTTGCAGGGTCATAGTCAATCTAGAAGACATTACTTTTAATTCAGAGGAGTTATATCTTCTTCCAAATGTCTTTTTCTTTTATCCTTAGTAATAATTAGATCTTAAATTTATCGGGAAAAATACTGAGGCACCCAGAAACTTATAAAATAATTCGTTAATGTGAGACGGAATACTTAGTCTTGGTTGCCATCTTGTTCAACTCTCTATAGTTCGTAGATATCCTTTTTTTTTTTTTAACGAATAGCAGCGAGGCTTTCAAGAGCGATACACTTGGCCTTATAAAGCATTTGTCTAACAACTCTTACAATTGCTCTTCGAGATCCTTCAATTCAGTTGGGGCTAAGTGCTTTCGAGACCAAGGTCATCCTGTGCTCGAGTTTAATTTCAACGTCAATACCCATGATTTGACAGCAATTAGGGTAGGTTTTCGAATAACACATCTTCAAATTCTTGTACTACAAGTACTAAGAGTGCACTACCTCCAAGGTCTCAAACATCGTTCACGCTCGTCAATAGGGTTCAGGTCGCATGACTAGCCAACTTTCTTGTCTTCAAGTTGGAGATCACCTTCGGTGTAAAAGTTCACTACCCTAAATTTGAAACTCTACCTGGTGAGTGGCCTAAATATCAATTCTTGGGTTCCACAGTCGATGATTGAATGATTTTTCAACCAACCAATGCATGTCGAGAATCACTTCGAAGTCACTCATGTCTTGTACAATCAACCGTATCTTTAAAGGATGCACAATCAACAATATCTCTAAGGGTCTTTCTAATACAACTACTTTATAGGATTGAAGTTGTTAGTATATTAGAACTTGTTAGTATGTTGCTAATACTTCTCTTGACAGTACGGGTACCGACAATGTGTATCATAAAGGCTCTAGTCTTAATCATGCATATCTCACAAACGCAACCGGAATTAATGAATGTATAAATCTTGAATCAAATAGTACATAAGCAAGGTATCAATGGTAAAGACCTACCACCACGGTGTCACCATCTTCAATCCTCTTGCCTGTTTTTACCCTAGCCCTTCTCCTACCTTGCTCTTAACCTCTTGGTTGCCGTGTCCTAACTCGGAAGCCCTGTTGTTGTCTTGCCTCTGCATATGGGGGCAATCTTCTTGTGGCCACTCTTGCCACATCCAAAGCATGCATCAATGTTTATTTTGAGGGGTCCATCGTGTCTCCGATGATAGCAAATCTATTATGTATTGTCTTTCTAATTGAGGTTGTCTATCTGTCTGTCCTTGGTCATGATGGTATGAGGATCTTCGACAAGACTTTGGTTGAAATTTCTCGTATTGTGGGAGCTTTTCTTGCCTCCTAGGTCTTCAAAAACTTGTGGTATGTAAGCATCAATTCATAGTGAACGCGAAGAGCATCTATATAGTCTGGGGTGTTATCACTCCTACTGTAACGACCCAGATCCACCGCTAGTAGATATTGTTCTCTTTAGGCTTTCCTTTTCGGGCTTCCCCTCAAGGCTTTAAAACGCGTCTACTAGGGAAGGTTTCCACACCCTTATAAATGGTGGTTTGTTCTCCTCCCCAACCAATGTGGGACATCACAATCCCTCCCCAACCAATGTGGGACATCACAATCCACCCCCATTCGGGACCCAGTGTCCTTACTGGCACACCGCCTCGTGTCTACCCCCCTTCGGGGAACAGTGAGAAGGCTGACACATCGTCCGGTGTCTGGCTCTGATACCATTTGTAATGACCCAGATCCACCGCTAGCAGATATTGTTCTCTTTGGGCTTTCTCTTTCGGGCTTCCCCTCAAGGCTTTAAAACGCGTCTAGTAGTCAAGGTTTCCACACCCTTATAAATGGTGGTTTGTTCTCCTCCCCAACCAATGTGGGACATCACAATCCACCCCCTTTCAGGACCCAGTGTCTTTACTGGCACACCGCCTCGTGTCTACCCCCTTCGGGGAACAGTGAGAAGGCTGGCACATCGTCCTGTGTCTGGCTCTGATACCATTTGTAATGACCCAGATCCACCGCTAGCAGATATTGTTCTCTTTGGGCTTTCTCTTTCGGGCTTCCCCTCAAGGCTTTAAAACGCGTCTAGTAGTGAAGGTTTCCACACCCTTATAAATGGTGGTTTGTTCTCCTCCCCAACCAATGTGGGACATCACAATCCACCCCCTTTCAGGACCCAGTGTCCTTACTGGCACACCGCCTCGTGTCTACCCCCTTCGGGGAACAGTGAGAAGGCTGGCACATCGTCCTGTGTCTGGCTCTGATACCATTTGTAATGACCCAGATCCACCGCTAGCAGATATTGTTCTCTTTGGGCTTTCCTTTTCGGGCTTCCCCTCAAGGCTTTAAAACGCGTCTAGTAGTGAAGGTTTCCACACCCTTATAAATGGTGGTTTGTATGACCCAGATCCACCGCTAGCAGATATTGTTCTCTTTGGGCTTTCCTTTTCGGGAGGGCTTTCCTTTTCGGGCTTCCCCTCAAGGCTTTAAAACGCATCTACTAGGGAAGGTTTCCACACCCTTATATTCCCCTCAAGGCTTTAAAACGCATCTACTACGGAAGGTTTCCACACCCTTATATTCCCCTCAAGGCTTTAAAACGCATCTACTACGGAAGGTTTCCACACCCTTATATTCCCCTCAAGGCTTTAAAACGCATCTACTAGGGAAGGTTTCCACACCCTTATATTCCCCTCAAGGCTTTAAAACGCATCTACTAGGGAAGGTTTCCACACCCTTATAAATGGTGGTTTGTTCTCCTCCCCAACCAATGTGGGACATCACAATCCATCCCTCTTCGGGACCCAGCGTCCTTACTGGCACACCGCCTTGTGTCTACCCCCCTTCGGAGAACAGCGAGAAGACTGGCACATCGTCCGGTGTCTGCCTCTGATACCATTTGTAACGACCCAGATCCACCGCTAGCAGATATTGTCCTCTTTGGGCTTTCCCTTTCGGGCTTACCCTTATAAATGGTGGTTTGTTCTCCTCCCCATCCAATGTGGGACATCACACCTACAGTCTTTTCGATCTCACTCATAAGACCTATGATGAATCGTTATGTTCTTTTTACCTCCGTGCCTACCATTTTATGGTCAAACTGGGATAACCTATTGAATTCTAAATTGTATTCTTCAACCGTCTCGTTTCTCTCCATCAAATGCAAAAAAAAAAAAAAAAAAAAAAAAAAAAAAAAAAAAAAAAAAAAAAANTGGTATTAGCTCACTATTGAATAATAGTTTTGGTAGAATGCTTTCTTCATCTAGTGTAAATTGATGGACTCTTTATCTACTCGAATTGACATGAAGTGAACTTTCACCTTTGAGCATATAAAAGAGAGTTAACTCATCATTTTAGCGATGGATATTTTTTAAGATAATTTTCATGAATTCCACCCAAGATTTAGTTACGCTTGGGTTAGTGGACTTCTTATTGAATGTTGATGAGTCATGCTTTCAAAAAATCTTCAAGTGATAGAATCACTCGTACGTCATTATTCAGATTATCTTGTTGATTAGATTATCTTGTTGATTGAATATCTCAAGGCAAAAACACTTATTTGAGATTCAAATCACTCTACAAGTAAAGATCGATCATGTCAAGCTTGAATGATTTTAAACATGAAACTTAAACTACATATAATTTCAAACCTCGTGACAAAAGAAAAGGTAAGAACACTTGATCCTAATTATAAGGAATCACTCTGAGTTAAAGTAAAACTCGGCTTACCTAGTTGATCAAATATCTCAAGGCAAGAACATTTAATTGAGATTCGAATCACTTCACAAGTAAGATTGATCATGTCAAATTTGAATCATTCTAAACATGCCATCTAAACAACATAAAATTACAAATAAACTTAGGCCTGTGTTAAAAGGAAAGCAAAAATGCTCTTTTTACTACATTTTTCACGTATTCTTCATAAATATAACATACATGACTTTATATAGTAAAAAAAAATGAAATCCTTCACGTTCTATAAGGCATTTCAAGAATTTGTAACCTTCAAAGTAGAAAAAGTTGGGTGACATAAATGATAAGGTAATAATATAAACATTTTCATCCAGAAATGACGTATTACACGGGAGGGAAATAAGGACATACATTATAAAATAATAACTTAAAGGTTTATTATTTTTTTTTTAAATTTAAAAACAAGAAATTTGATGTGTTGTTTCCAAAATTTCTAATTAATATTAGAACCATTTTCAAATAGTTATGAAATGGTTCATCTCAAATAAACCTTATTTAGGTGATCTAAATATTTTAGAGGTCATTTGATTTAAGGTTTTGTTTACGATAATTATGAATCAAATAACTATGTTTAGTATTGCATGAAAAATTTTATCGTAAAAGAATGGACTTTGTTGGATGATGGAAGTCCCACATCGGCTAATTTAGGGAATGATCATGGGTTTATAAGTGAGGAATACTAACTTCATTGGAATGAGGTCTTTTGTGGAAGCCCAAAGCAAAGCCATGAGAGCTTATACTCAAAGTGGACAATATCATATCATTGTAGAGAGTCGTGTTCGTCTAACATGGTATCAGAGCCATGCCCTAAACTTAGTCGTGCCAATAGATTGGTAAAGTCTAACATGGTATCAGAGCCATGCCCTAAACTTAGTCGTGCCAATAGATTGGTAAATCCTCAAATCCTCAAATATCGAACAAAGAATTCCAAAAGAAAAGGAGCCAAGCCCCTCCTCGTTGGTAAATCCTCAGAATTCCAAAAGAAAAGGAAGAATTCCAAAAGAAAAGGAGCCAAAAGGAGCCAAGCCCCTCCTCGTTGGTAAATCCTCAGAATTCCAAAAGAAAAGGAGCCAAGCCCCTCCTCGTTGGTAAATCCTCAGAATTCCAAAAGAAAAGGAGCCAAGCCCCTCCTCGTTGGTAAATCCTCAGAATTCCAAAAGAAAAGGAGCCAAGCCCCTCCTCGTTGGTAAATCCTCA
>NC_036655.1:172335-191583 GCF_002806865.2 Cucurbita pepo subsp. pepo | reverse complement strand
ACTCAAAAATGACTAAGACTCCAAAGGAGTCGAGCCCCTCCTCGTTGGTAAATCCTCAAATCCTCAAATATCGAACAAAGAATTCCAAAAGAAAAGGAGCCAAGCCCCTCCTCGATGGCACTCAAAAATGACCAAGACTCCAAAGGAGTCGAGCCTCGATTAAGGGGAAAAGGAGCCAAGCCCCTCCTCGAAGGCACTCAAAAATGACTAAGACTCCAAAGGAGTCGAGCCCCTCCTCGTTGGTAAATCCTCAAATCCTCAAATATCGAACAAAGAATTCCAAAAGAAAAGGAGCCAAGCCCCTCCTCGAAGGCACTCAAAAATGACCAAGACTCCAAAGGAGTCGAGCCTCGATTAAGGGGAGGCGCACTTTGTTCGAGGGGAGGTGTTGGATGATGGAAGTCCCACATCGACTAATTTAGGGAATGATCATGGGTTTATAAGTGAGGAATACTAACTCCATTGGTATGAGGCCTTTTGGGGAAGCCCAAAGCAAAGCCATGAGAGCTTATGCTCAAAGTGGACAATATCATACCATTGTAGAGAGTCGTGTTCGTCTAACATGGTATCAGAGCCATGCCCTAAACTTAGTCGTGCCAATAGATTGGTAAATCCTCAAATATCGAACAAAGAACTCCTAAAGAAAAGGAGCCAAGCCCCTCCTCGAAGACAGTAAAAAATGACCAAGACTCCAAAGGAGTCGAGCCTCGATTAAGGGGAAAAGGAGCCAAGCCCCTCCTCGAAGGCAGTCAAAAATGACTAAGACTCCAAAGGAGTCGAGCCTCGATTAAGGGGAGACGCACTTTGTTCGAGGGGAGGTGTTGGATGATGGAAGTCCCACATCGGCTAATTTAGGGAATGATCATGACTTTATAAGTCAGGAATACTAACTTCATTGGAATGAGGCCTTTTGTGGAAGCCCAACGCAAAGCCTTATGCTCAAAGTGGATAATATCATACCATTGTGGAGAGTCGTGTTCGTCTAACAGACTTAACATATTCATAATACATAGATGTACGAGTTAATCAATTCATCTTAGAATCATGTATAGACTTCTAACGGATAAATATGAATTGAGGAGCCGAGTGATGATATATGATACCCGATAAAAGTCCAATTTGACTAGGCCATAAAAAACTATGAAAATTAGATTAGATGAAGGACATGTATGGCCCTAATATAAAATTAATTTTCATATTATACATTTACATTAATTTCCATAATGAGTTTCAAACGGATTTTTTTTTTTTTAAAAAAAAACATTATCAAAATACATTTCTATTTTTATTACCGACAATAAATGAGAACGTGTTATCAAAGGGGTCCATAATTGTCCTCATTTATGACAAGAATACAAAATATTCAAACGTCACCCTTGTTCATCAACTTTAAAGTTAAAGGTCCATAACATTACACTCTAGAACTTTAAGGTTAATGGTATTAAAGGTCCATTCCATTACACTCTACAATTCAGTTAACGACGTATGGTCAACGATTGCTCTAATGAGTTGTTTTTTAAAATAACTAAGATACTAATAATAATTGATAAGCTCGTAATATGTGGTCACTCGTCCAAATCTAACAATAATATATTTTTATCCATTAGATTGATGGGTGTGGTTGACAATGAACACTAATTTTGCAAGTATAAAAGTGAAACAGACCAAGGACAAATATGTTCAATCCTATCTCTTTTTCTCTCTCATTTCAACCAAATGAGTTTATTTTCAAAACTTGTACTCTCTCTCTTGATCTCATTATTCTTAGCTAAACAATTCCCTGTCATCGAAGGATCAATCTTCCAAAATCCAGAGATTATCGTCCAGATAACAAATGCTCTAAAAGTAAAAACTCAGCTCACTGTTCACTGCAAATCTCGCAATGATGACTTGGGAGTTCACAAGCTTACACCTTGGGTCAGCTACGATTTCAGTTTTCGTCCAAACTTTTGGGGCACAACATTGTTTTACTGTTCCTTCCAATGGCCTGGCTCGTTTCATTACTTCAATATCTACATAGATAAGAGAGATAGAAAGAATTGCGATAATATTCTTTGTTCGTGGCATGTGAGTGAGCAAGATGTCTGTATGTTCAACTATAAAACAAATGATAATGATATTTGCTATAAGTGGTGAAGTAAAAAATCCATATACCCAAAAATTGGAAGGTTGTATTTTAATTTTGAAATAAACTAACGTTTTTTATATGATGTACGTGTGTATACTTTTTCTTTTCTTTTTGTGAGGCTTGATATGATTGGTATAAGTGAACTATGAACGTTATCGATATAAATTATGATATTAAGAATTGTTAACTTATTTTGGTCATGATCGGTAATTACAACAACTATAAGAGATGCGAAATTGCATTCAAAGAATTTTGACCTAGAGTAAAGGTAAGGTTGAGCCTTAGGATTTGGCTTCGAGTAGAGGCAAGTCGTTAGAGTTGCTATCGAGTTAAAATATACACATACAGGCTACACGAATGATTTAACATAGTTTAGTTTCTGCATAAGTTATGTTCGGTTAGTGAAGAACCTTGCCTAAGGTGTAATGAAGCTACAAAGTCAGATAAAATAGGGTTTTCATGATTGCGTCAAAATCGCAACATTGTATGGTTGAAAATATACGACTGTGATAATATTTGAAAATGTTACCACAATGTTGTAGGGAGGTTTGCACAATCGGATATACATGAAAAAAAAATTAAATTAATAGACAACGTTGAATTTATATAAGGAAAGGATAATAGAAAGATATGAGATAAAAGACACTCTACAATAGGGGTGTACATGGTCCGGGTTGGGAGATTTTTTTGACCCAACCCAAAAGTTCGGGTTGGTTGGATTGGTAACCCAACCCAACCCAACCCTCTATTTTCGGGTTGGGTTCGGGTTGGGTCCGGGTTGGGTTGTCAAATTTTTTTTTTTTAAGTTTTATTTATCCACAATCTATAATTAATTCGGATACAATCTTAAATAAAATATATTAAAAGTTCTCAAATAAACACAAATCAATCTATAATTATTGACAAAAAAAAATCAATAAAAAATAAGGAGGGAAAATTGTAACAAATTAACATAACATTTTTTAGAAGTTATCATGAAAGGAATAAGTTAGTTATAGTTTATTCTAACGTGTTTTAAAAAGAGTATGAAATATTAAGGTATTTTAAAAATATATATATATATATATATATATGAATAAAATTAAACAAAGACAAAGAAATTAAATAATAAAATAATATAAACAAAACAGAGAAATTAAAAATAACAAAACGAACTTGGGCATAAATGTTCATAGACTAACCTCAGTACCACTCTGACAAACCCATTAATATGAGAGAATCTTCATAATACTTCTATATATTTTATTTGGCTCGGGTCAACCCGAGCGTTTTGCCCATAAACCCGAAACCGAACCGATTCAGTTCGGGTTCAGAAAAATAAACCCAACCCAACCCTTATAGTTCGGGTTGGGTTGGTCCGGGTTGTCGGGTTGTCGGGTTGAATGTACACCCCTACTCTACAATGTGTCATAAATGATAAAGTAATAATATAAACATTTTCATTAAAAAAATGATATTAGAGGAGGGAAATACGAACCTACCATATTACAACATTTCACAATCTATCATGGACGGTTAAATAACAATTTAAAGGTTTATTATTTTTTTAAATAATTGTGGATTAGAAAAAACAATAAACCCGAATGATTTTCAAATAGTTATCAAATGGTTCAGTTTTTTTTATCTCCAATGAACCTTATTTAGCGAATCTAAATCTCCTAGGGGTCGTTTCCTAGGGGTCGATTGTGTTTAGTGCTGCATGAAAGATATTATAAAAGAAGAGTGGACCTCACATATTCATGACATGTAGATGTACGTCATAGGGACTAGTAAAGAGTTAACCAAATTATCTTAGGATCATATACAGTATTTTGATGAATAAATATGATTTAAGGAGCAAAGTGATGAGCTATGATGACTAGATATAAGCTCGGTTCGGCTAAGCCATGAGAAACTATGAAAATTAGACGAGGTGAAGGATCCGTACAACCCTAACATAAAATTAATTTCCATATTATACTTATATTTTTAATTCAAAGTTTTAGAGATCAATAACTCATAATGAGTTTCAAACATATATTTTCAATAAATAAAAAAAAAACCAGTTATCACGGTTCCATTTTTATTATAAACAATAAATTAGAACGTGTTGCCAAACAGGTCCATAATTGCCCTCATTTATGACAAGAATACAAAATATTAAAAAATCACCCTTGTTCACTAAACACGTCCATAACATTACACTCTAGAATATGCTTTATAGTTAAACGCATATGGTAAACAAGGACTCTAATGAATGGTCATCCATCTGAATATAACAATAATATATTTTTTACTATCAGATCAATGAGTGCGGCTAATAACTCAATCCAATTTATCAAGAATAAAAGTGAAACAAACCAAACACAAATATTCTCATATTTATAAAATGAGTTTATTTTCAACACTTTCACTGTCTCTCTTTATGTCATTGTTCTTCGATACCCTATTTACTACTATCAATGGATCAATCTTCTAAAATCCACACATTATAGTAAACGTACCAAATGTTCTAAAAAGTCACAATTAGCTCATTGATCACTCTAAATCTGGCAATGATAACTTTGGAATCCACCAGATGCCACCTTTGGGTCGATACGCTTTTAGTTTTCGACCAAAATTTTGGGGCTCTACACGGTATTAGTGTACCTTCCAGCGGCCTAGCTTGTCACATTACTTTGATATCTACACGGTATTATGTGTATTAAGTTTATATTACATGATTGATGTCTTGGTTCATATCAGTTTCTTACCTTAGGTGGTTAGAATATGCATGTTTAGGATAATAGAAGGGCAATTTTGAATGAGAAATGCAATGTATGTATGATATAGAAAAGTGTCGTTATACCCTTAGAATGAGATTCCGAGGTACATGTTGATTTTATACTTTTCGCCGAGCTAGAAAGAGAATATGCATGACTAGAATACAAGTTGGGCAATATAGCCTAGTAAGTTATGTAAGATGTAAGAAATTATGAAAATGCCTTTATGATGAGATTTGTGATGAATGTTGTTTTAAATGCTTTATGGTGTGATAGAAAGGAGGATGAGTTATTGTAATCTATGCTCCATGAGATTGATGGATGTTATCTCGTCGTTGAGATTTTTTTGTTTGCATGGACGTTTTAGTTCATGTTTATCGTGCTTTTAAGTTATTGATAGGATATCTCCCTAATAAACTTGCTTGAACATTTAGATTATGTAAACTATGCTCTAGTAGATCAATAGGATAAATTCCCTAGCAAAGCATGTACAAGAAAACAAAATTAAGTCTAGAGTACATGAGCTAGAGTGGTCTCGAGTAAACCAAATTTGTACGTTTCTAGTCAACCGAACACCCTAGGATCATGAATGTCAATCTAAGGTTTAGACCTGTGTGCATTCAAAGTATGGATTAGCCGAGGAGTTAGTCTTAAATGTCCTGAAAACGATAGTTGGAATCGAACCGCCTAGATGCTCCTAAGAACCGAGTAGACCTCCACGACATTGAAGGACGACCAATGTAGCTCACTAGGCCATAAGAAGTATGAACGATGTCATTAGTATCTCAATTACCTTTTCAAGTAAACTCATCCTTTAAAGGGGGCATGGGACCATGTTGGTTAACCTAGTAACTTTTATGATTTTATGGTCTTGTGGGAGGGACGGCTAGCTAACCCTCTATGTATGATGTTCATAATTAGCTTACATACTACTGTCACACAAAATCTTTATGAGGTAGCTCCTCAGTCTAGGAAACTAGTCGAACAAAAAGGTACTTTGCCTAGAGATGAGACTTATCACTCGACAAATTTATGATGCAAGAAAAGGGTAAACCACTACTGATATGAACCAAGAGACATCAATCATACAATATACTTCAATGAAGATGTGAAGAAAAGGTTGTCAAAATTATCAAAAGATGTTTCAACTCATGCTACATTGAAGAAGAATGAAGTTTGATTGTTGTAAATTTTGGGTGGGTTACAATTTAGAGTAATTTAGAGTTATTGTATTTTAAGATTTTTTAGGTTACATTTACATAATGGCTAATTATGGCCATTAAGTATGAATGTTACAACTTTTGGAATGCCTTTAATAGTTTCATTTTGAGGCTATATAAAGCCATGTATGTTGTATTTGTAAGGTAGACTTGGAAAATATATTAAAAGAAGCATTTGTGCTTTTCTTTAGCCAATGGCTAAGTTTCTTTGCAATTCTATGTAGTTTAGATTGCATGTAGAATCATTCAAGCTCGACATGATCAATCTTGCTTGTGGAGTGATTCGAATCTCAAACAAGTGTTTGAGATATTTGATCAACAAGAGTCATTCAAGCTAGACATGATCGATCTTGCTTGTGGAGTGATTCGAATCTCAATCAAGTGTTCTTGCCTTGAGATATTCGATCAACAAGGTAATGCGAATCTTATTCCCCTTGTATTGATTCCTTATCTTATCAACTACCCCGAACCTAAATTGTGTCTGCGAGTAGCTCAGATAGCAATAGAGGTTAGGCCAAAACTCCTTAGAGCTTAGAGTAAATCCCTGGATACCTACTAGGATAAAGATGCATTAAAGGTTTCTTATGAAATATTTTATACTCGTTCCTTTTCTCTTTTTTTTAGGTGACTGCAGTAGAAATCAAGGTGGGGGAGTGCTCGGGAGCTGCATTATCACAGAAGTGCTAATCCAAGACATCAGTTTAGTTTTATTGTGTGTTGTTATTTGTATTCATTTTGTATCTCATTCATCCCGATTTCTAAATAATTTAAATATCATTTATTTTGTATTATTTTCATTTTGGAATTTGGTTTTTAAGTATAATGTTGCATGACTTTAAATCGTTATAATAATTATGCTTTCATTTATTTATCATTTATCTTGTCTTTTATTCACCATTAGATTCGATAAGTCAAAAACTAAATCATAACAAAAACATTTGTTATTTAGTAATGGTCCATTGATTAGATATAAAGAGACAAATCTTAATATATACAATAACGATACAAAATAACACGAACGAAAAATTCAAATAGAGATGTCATTTAAAACTTACTTAAAAAAAAAGAACCACCAAGGAAGGATACAAAGCTCTCATGTGGTTGAATTCACAACCAAATAGAATAGCATGAGTTGGCAAAATGTTAACCATTAACCATATTGGGAACAAAACACTAAATATGGAAGAGTTAATTCAATATAAATGTGTACAATATCTAAACTTTAGCTTCAATAGCCATCGAAGATATTATAGCTTTAGCTTTTTACCATACTTTTCGTAAGTGTATTATCAATAATGATCATTTCAAAGAGAAGCATGCTCGTCAGTGTTTACATTCTTTTGGTTGCCATTAACATGATTGAGATTGTAAATGCATCGAGACTTCTTGATTATAGTGATCCAATTGGCGATGTTAGTTCTGATTGTAACACGAGATTCCAAGTTTGCAAACCAATTCGTAAAGGTACCAATGGAATTATAGGTGTCAAAAAAAATGCACGAACGAAAGACACTCAAAAGGCAAGTTCTCCCGACAGTATGGCTAAGCCCGAGGATTATACATATAATCGTTCTTAAATTTGTTACGAGAGAATACTCACATCATATTGAATCAAATATATTTATATATTTTGTTCCATACCATTTTAATAAGGTTAATATATTTTTATAATGTTTGACATTCAAAATTAAGTCAACATCAAAACTTAAATATTATTTTTGTCGGGTAAAACTGTTTATGAAATTTCTTCAATATTTATACATTATATTTATAATATTAATTCAATATAATTATCATTATTATTAGCTATGAATTTTACTATAATGCTAAATCAAGTATTACCTTTTTGGAGATTAGTTTGAATTTTATCATTGGATTTGAATTTGTGGTGTAACGACCTTAAATTTTAGCTACCTAAAGTTATCTTAATCTAAGTTCATATGCGGAATATAACGTTTAAAATATCATCATTAAGAAAAAATTGAAGTTCAACATAAAGATACTTCATCGTTAAAAACACAGCCATTATTTTATGTGTTCAAAACATAATTCAGGAATGAAATTAAAAACAATAATGAAAATTAATTTAAAACATGAAAGGCATAAAAACCTATTCTAACCTATGTCTAGGAAATTAAATATGCTACTAGCCTATGCACGTGCTATGATCTCTGATTGCGAAGTCGTTATCAACCGTACATGGGTGCTTTGTCTTTACCTGAGGAAGGATGTAGCACAAGGCCTGAGTATTCCAAAGAATACTCAGTAAGTGACCCTACTATAGGGACCGTAAAAATGCAAACACATACAATAATTTTCCAGGGACCTATCATTAAAAACATCTTAGGAGTGATTTCCGTACTAAACTGGATGTGCAGTACTTCCCTACACACGACCCACATGTTCGAGCGTGAGTCTCCAGGTGGTTCACAATCCCCCTAGACCCTTCATAGTCGAGCTAGCTGTCTGTAGCGACATCCAGAGGTCAGCAGACCCCTGAGTGTCATACTCGGCATGATCACCACCATCATCGTAGCGTACACGTTCATACTCATCATCATAAAAGGGGAAATACTCCGATGCTTATGTACATCCAGAAATGCATGAGGTCCCTATAGTTCCTCACTAACTTCCCATTTTATCATCATTAATGTTGTCTAGGGTTGTGTCCTAAGCGTAATTATCGTCATAATGCATATGGAATTCACAACATGCTTCTCAACTTAATATGGAAAATAACGTCATATTAAGTAAATAACATTTTCTACATCATCATATCATGCATCATCATCATCATCATATAATGCCATCGTAACACATCATAATCATCATATAACTTGTAACGATTCAGAGTTTCTGAAAAAAAAAAAAAAAAAGATAAATAATTAAACGGTCTCACGAAATCTCCCTGAAAATGACAAGACATTTATTGCCTAAAAACATTACTATTTCTCTAAGTTTCCTTATTCTAAAACCCTACAATAGGTTATTGGAAATGTCTTCAGATTCATTTTATATTCTATGTCCAACCTTTTACCTCCGTTAAAAATAATTTTACTCCCAAAGTTACCTTTGGTGTCTGAGTGTGTCTAGGAGAACGGAAAAATCAGGAGCGTCTGAAGGGAAATCGAAGGGTTGTTTCACTGGTATTTTGAGGGCCTCTTGGAACGTTAGGGTTGCAGTTTTCGGAGGAAGAGTTTGAACAGAAGTAAGGTATTGACGTCGAGAATGTTGCGAGATCGGCGGGAATGGAGGAGACTGTATCGTCATCGTCAGTGCAAATCAATTTGGGTTTTCGTTGTTTATCGGATAAGGAAGACAAGTTGTTGGATTTAGGTCGGGTATCATCGTATACCCGCGACCCAATAGCCTGCTGTTTCAACCCCCCGCTCCAGCCCACATCCCAGGCGAGAACGCGGGCTGCGTGCACATTCAACCCGACATCGCGGCTCCATTTTTGGCCTCTCGACTCGGCTTTGCGATTTTGTCGGCTCGACTCTGTCAATTCTCGCGGCTCGACTTGGCAGCTTAGTTGATCGGCTTGGCGGCTCGGGTTATTGGCTTGATGTATCTATAATATATCGATTCCTAGGTTTTTGGCTCTTCTGAAGCTATTTCTGCCCTTATTTTTATTATCTAAAGTCAGTATGGTTCCTAACGGTCAAAGACAGATTGTGTTGGGAGTTTATTTTTATAAATAGCATGAGATTTAGCTCAGGTATGATATGAGAGGTTCCTAAATTTTTATGTGGTTATTATAGGACGTAATTAACCATTGGAATTAGCTTGTTGGGAGTGACTTCGGTCAAGGCCATCAAGGTAAGTGACATTACTGTTGGAGTTAGCTTACTACGTGTTGTATGATGGTGCGTGCCCTGTGGCCCCTGCATGCACCATATTTATGTGATATGACTATGTGATGTATTGTCACGACCCGATTTTCGAGGCTTCGAAAAATCGAATCGTGACTAAAAAGACGAAATCGAAAACAAACAAAAGGAAAATAAAAGAAAAGAAAACCAAAGTAAAAAGATAAAAATACTTTGAATTAAAACAAAAAAGAGAAATTTTGTTTGTTAATCATTACAAAAGAAATTGCAAATATAAAATGAAATACAAAAGACTCTAAAAGACCGAAAAGGGACTGACGCTCCAGAACGATCCCCTCTGTGACTGTACAGCTCTCAAACGCTCCTCTACCTCGACCAGCAGCCAGTGAACACCTGAAAAAAATAAAGGAGAACGGAATGAGTATAAAAATTATACTCAGTAAGCCACCTACTTGTAGGCTCTCTTCGCATCTTAATTTAACAGAACTACCATGGTTTCCTAATTCGGTTCTAGAACATCAGGTTCTAACTTTAGTCTCTTGGGGCTTGCCCCTTGGGTTTCACCGGTTCATCGTCCTTTCATTAGTCACCTAGAGGTTCCTTATGCCAAGCTGATATGGTCGGTATCTCTCTATGAGGCGCTACCTCTACATGGCTATCTAGGACTACATGGTATCTAGCCTAGGGGTGTGCTGAATACCCCTACGCCCATATAGTCCTCCTATGGGGGGCGCGACCCAACCCGTTCCCATGCAGCTAATGGGCTGTACGACGTGGGGACACATTTCCCATGCGAAATGGCTAAGAACAGTAAGGACTGATCAGGGACCCTTGGTCCTCCCACGAAGCTATAGATACCGTTCTCACGCTAGCAATCTGTGAACCCTCCTAGGTACTTTCTTGCCGTGGTAAACCGCTAAGTTTCTAGGGTAAAATTAAGTCTGTCCAGAGCGACATATCGCTCCTAACAGAAATTCCCTAATCTTATCATAGAAATGGGCCCTAGCAATGAACAGAGGGTGCATGCAATCTTCTTCTAACATCATAGTATGTAATTCATGCAAACTAGGCATACCGGCTCAACGGGGCGATGACCTCCATCAAGCACCCAGAGCACGAAGTTCGCGCTCAATGGGACGAATTCGTCCATCAAGCACCCGAAACCCGGCATACACAACTCTAACATAAATTAAACGCACGCATACGTACAACGGAACCTTAAGGCATACAAGCAACACTCAGAAAATTCACCCAACACATCATAACAATCCATCTAATTAAGCTCATTCATGGAGAGCTAATTCAAGGCAAAATTACTAACATGCATACATACAATCCAAGCGAACCCTACAAGTATTTCTTCCTAAATACCGGGTGGTGACTTACCTGGTTGACGCGTGCCCTCTCGCTAGCGTTTCTTTGCCCGTGAGGTGTCCAAAAATACTGATTTCTCTAAATTAAGTCCCTATCCACGTAAAAACAGTATTAGAACTGGAGCCGGGACAAAAATCGAGAAAACAGAAAACAACCGGGCCAAATTGGCCGTTCCACGCGCGCTCACGCGCCCAGCAGCACGCTGGAAGTGAGTGGCCACGCGTGCGGGAAGGCGCCAGTCGCAGGCTGCACGCGCGTCTGCCACGCGCGCCCGCCTCCGCGTAGTCGCGGGTCGGCCGGTCCAGTTGGTTCGGCTCGCGTCGCGGTTCGGTCCGGCTTGCGGGCGACACGTGTCGACGCCTCGCTGGAGCTGCGTTGCTCCAGTCGATGGTCGACGCTTGTCCGGCGCTTGTCGACGCGTGTCCGGCGCTTGTCGCCGCCATCCGCCGCTCGCCGCTCGCCGGCCGACTCTCAGATCCGTAGATCGGATCGACATGATTCCTTCAGCAAAGTTTTAGATCGTGTTACGGGCTACGTCCTCGTATTTTTTTCGTAATTTTCGCTTAACTACCGGACGAGTTAAGAAGGTCGGAATTTCGCTCACCGTTCTCAGACGACTCTCGGATCTCTGCCTTCGGGTTGAGGTCTCGGCCAAACTTCTTCACAGATCATGCGTAGAGTTGTTCCTAGATGAATATATCAAGATTTCAGATCTTGATTCACAAAGGAAAACCGTAGATCTGAGAAAACGTTCAAGATCCTTACCTTGCGGGTTTTCCGACTTCTTGATGAAAAATGGGACTCCGGCCACCCACATTCTCTTTTCCCTTCCAAGAAAGTCTCTCTGCATGATCTTCACCTCCTTGCATCATGATCTTCACCAGAATAGACTCCGACGGTAGTTTTCGGTGAGTCTTCCGGCGGTTCATCCTTTCTCCTCTCTCTAGGTTCTCTCTACCCCTTTCTCTCACTATCTCTCTTTTGCAGGATTATGGATGGGGTTTCGTTTGGACCCCTTAGGTGGTTGGAGGGGCAAATTTACCTATTTGCCCCTCTCAACTTTTCCTATATTTTTTTTTTCTTTTTCTTCTTTCTTCAGGTATTACATGTATAGATTGTGTTGACTGTCGATTGTTTATGTTATGTGACGTATATGTTGACTGTTGACTGTTTATGTTATGTGAAGTTATGAATGATATGTAAGAAATATATGCCATGAAAATATTGATCGATGCCATGTATACACGTAGTATTCTCGAGTCATGTCATGAAATGCTTATGGAACTGGAATGTATTTTCATGTTATGTAATATGTCATGTAATGTAGGTTATGTGATATGTGATGTAATGTAAGAAATGCATATGTGATGTTGGCAATGCTTATTTAATGTCATGTTAGGTATGTTAAGGGACCTCATGCATATATGTATGTCACTTGTATCGGGATTCTTCTCCTTTATGTACGAAAGAATGAAACACGATATTTATGTTCGTCATGATATCATGCGGGCCCTTTTCTGTTTTGTGGTGTCCGGCGACGTGTAATACGTTGTGTCTGACCAAGCCAAGCCCAGGGGGTACGTATACGAGCCCGCCTGGTGGGTCCATGTACGCGTACATGGACCGTGTATGAAGGAGTACCACACATCCAACCCTACCGAGAATAGAAAAGCACCTAAGGCTTTGTAAAGTTTACGTTTAATTGAAGAGGGGTCATTATTAGTAGTTTACGTTTACTTGATTGTTTTTAAATTAAAGCATTGATCCTTGTTTTTTTAGAGTTTTATGAACTAAGTTAAAGGTTTTATTTTGTAGATATGTTTGTTTGGATTTTTGGACCTTTATGAAAGACCTGGTTGTGTTTTCCAAGGTTATTTATGATGAGCTTCCGCGTGAGTTATGTATGCAAGGGTGATGTCACTAATTAGGTTAAGAAAATTAGGGGCGTTACATAACTCATACACGACACCATACATCATACATCATAATCATAAGGCATAAAAGACATGTGTCAGTTCCACTAGGCACGTGTTGTCATTGGGATGACTCTCGGGTGATAGGTCGTTGGGTTGCAGAGCGTACTCGACCCGTATTCGATGGATCCTTTCTTCTTCGCCTGACTTCTTGAGTTTTTTCGATTTCGTTCGTCTCTCTTCGGTACATAGTTTCGACGTCGTTTCTCATCCTTATTCTTCCTCTACTTCTCTGTCAGTCCCTCTTCTTCCTTTCCACGAAGTTTTACCAACGACAATGAACGTTGGTGAGACGCGAAAACGTACCTTAGATGAACGTACAATCGTTGGCAATCTCTTTCGCAGCGTGAGTTAGTCGTTGTAGGCGTCGGTCGCTAGAAAATGGTTCGTTGTAGGTGTCTGTGGCTCAAGGGCAAGTGTGGGGAGCGAGGGGGTTGAGTTTTTTGTTATCGTTCATGGTGAATTATTTAAATTGAGCTAAAATGTGTTTATAGTGAGATTGAAATAAATTTGTTTTTAGATTTGATTTTCATGTGTCATAATTTGGTAGAACTATCTCATGATAACACATTATTTTGAGATCTAAAATTTATAAAAAGGTTTTACGTCATTTGAGCACACGAGTATGTCATTGATCAACATTATTACAAACATGTCAAGGAAATCTTTAAACACATTTTTCATCAAGCTTATAAAAGTTGCAGAGACGTAATCAATCCAGGAGACATTACTTAGTCATATCTTCTTTTAAATGTCTTTTTCTTTTATCCTTGGTTAGTGATAATCATATTTTAAATTGATCTTGAAAAATATTGAGGCACCCAAAAACTTAGAAAGAAAATAAGTTGTTAATGTGACACACTGAATACTTAATCTTGATCGTCACCTTGTTCAACTCTCACTTATTCTTGATCCTCATCTTGTTCAACTCTCTATAGTCCGAAGATAAAGCATTTGTCTAAAAACTCTTACAATTGCTCTTTGAGCTCCTTCAATTCAGTTGGGGCTATTGTGTAAGTACTTTCGAGACCAGGGTCATCCCGTGCTTGAGTTTAATTTTAGTGTCAATATCCATGATTGACAGCAATTATGGTAAGTTGTCGGATAACACATCTTCAAATTCTTGTACTACAACTACTAAGAGTGCACTACCTCCAAGGTCCCGAACATCGATCATNCAGTTGGGGCTATTGTGTAAGTACTTTCGAGACCAGGGTCATCCCGTGCTTGAGTTTAATTTTAGTGTCAATATCCATGATTGACAGCAATTATGGTAAGTTGTCGGATAACACATCTTCAAATTCTTGTACTACAACTACTAAGAGTGCACTACCTCCAAGGTCCCGAACATCGATCATCATGCTAGTCAATAGGGTTCAAGTCCCATGACTAGCCAACTTTCTTGCCTTCAAGGTGGAAATCACCTTGGGTGTAAAAGTTCACTGCCATAAATTTGAAACTCTATCCTTAATTGGCCTTCATATCAATTTTTGGGCTCCATAGTCGATGATTGAATTATTTTTCAACCAACTAAGGTATGTCGAGAATCACGTCAAAATCACTCATGTTTTGTACAATCAACAGTACCTTTAAAGATGTACAATAAACAATATCTCTAAGGGTCTTTCTAATACAACTACTTTATAGCATTGAACTTGTTAGTATGTTGCTAATACTTCTCTTGACAACACGGATACCGATAATGTGTATCGTAGAGGCTTNACACGGATACCGATAATGTGTATCGTAGAGGCTTTAGTCTTAATCATGCATATCTCACAAACGCAACCGGAATTAATGAATGTATAAATCTTGAATCAAATAGTACATAAGCAAGGTATCAATGGTAAAGACCTACCACCACGGTGTCACCATCTTCAATCCTCTTTGCTGTGGTTGCCCTACCCATTCGCTTACCTTGCCCTTAACCTCGTGGCTGCCTTATCCTAACTTGGAAGCCCAGTTGTTGTCTTGCCTCTGCATATGGGGGCAATCTTCTACCTTGTGCCACTCTTGCCACATCCAAAGCATGCATCAATGTTTAATCTGAGGTGTCCATCGTGTCTCTCATGATAGGTGGGGCATGCTGTATCATGCTGATTTCTCCCTAAAGGGAATGACAAATCTATTAGTGTATTGTCTTTCCAAGAGGTTGTCTATCTATTTGTCCTTGGTCATTGGTCATGATGGTACGAGGATCTTCGAGAAGACCTGTTGAAGTTTCTCATACTGTGGGAGCTTTTCTTGCCTCCTATGTCTTCGGACATTCGTGAGTGGTAAGAATCTATTCATACTGATAGCGAAGAGCGTCTACATGGTCTGGGGTGTTATCACTCTTACTCTCTTGGATCTCACTTACAAGACTCATGATAATGTTAGAATTAGATTTGATTTGGATTTGATTTCATTAGATTTGATTTAGTTATTTAAATTAGATTTAGTCATACCGAATTTGATTATGTAACGCTATATAGCCAATTTTATTCTTCAATAGAATGTGAGATTTCTTCCAATTTATCTGATCTTTCCAGTTTTCTCTCCCCGTTCCTAACATTGTGATATCAGAGTCATGCCCTAAACTAGTTAAAACTAGAAGCAGCAGTTTTCTACGTGTGTTATAATAAAAGTATGTCGATGGAGAGTCCAGTTGTGCAGTCTGCTGGAGGAAGGAGTCAAGGTCGTGGAAGCTTTAGAGGCAGAGGAAGGGGACGAGGCAAACAAACCTTCAACAAGGCTATAGTGGAGTGCTATAACTGTCACAAGCTAGAACATTTTGAATAGGAATGTCAAAGCAATACCAGCAAGGCAGACAAATCTTCAACAAGGCCATTAGAGAAGATATGTGGTTCCTTGACTCAGGATGTAGCAATCATATGTGTGGGAAGAAGAAATATTTTTCAGATTTTGATGGAAGTTTCAAAGATTCAGTGAAGCTGGGCAACAACTCAAGCATGGTTGTAACCGGAAAGGGTAATGTACGGCTGCAAGTGAATGAAATCATAATGATAATCACAGGAGTGTTCTATGTGCCAGACCTGAGGAACAATTTGTTGAGTATTGGTAAATTGCAAGCAAAGGGGGTTACCTTTTTGTTTCAAAATGGAACGTGCAAGGGGTTTCATCCTGAGAGAGGCTTAATCATGAAGACAAAGATGTCCTTGAATCGAATGTTCGTATTGCATGCTATATCTCAGCCTGTGGCAGCCGTTCAAACTCAATTGAAATTTATGGGGAGAAGTGGTTCAAGGTCTCTGTCGTACACTCACCGCTCCAATTTCTATCGCCATAGTCGTAGAAGCAGAAGGGACCCAAGTCCTTCCCCCTATCATTCCACTACCCGTTCCAGGAGAAGCAGCCGTTCAAGTTCCCTCATCCACCAACGCAGAAAGAAGTTTAAGAAAGAGGAAAAAGAGAAGAAAAGGCGTGAAGCAGAGTTGAAGAAGTTAGAAGAAAGCTAGGAGGATGGAAGAACTAATTCAGAAGAATGTTGAAGAAAGGCTAAACTCTGAAGAGACTAAATTAGAAATACATGGGCGAATAGAGGAAGGTCGCAAGAAGTTGTTTGATGATGTTGATGTGGAGCTTGAGAAAGAGAAAGAAGCCGCTCTTACTGCTACAAGACAAAAAGAAGAACAAGCATGGAAAGAGAGAGAAGAGCTAGATAAAATGCTGGAAGAGAATAGAAGAAGGGTAGAAAAAGCTCAGCGACGATTAGTTCTAGAGTTGCAGCGGAAGGAAGAAGAACAATATTGTGAGCTCGAGTTGATTCAGAGACAAAAAGAGAAGGCAGCTTGGAAAACTAAGCTAGATGATAAGAGTTTGAGTTATGTTTTGCTAGGAGCTAGTGAAGAGCCAAAAGTTTACCGACTCTATGATATAGGAGCGGCCGATGAAAATAATGATATAGAAGCGATCGATGAAAATAATGATATAGAAGCGACCAATGAAAATAATGATATAGAAGCGGCAGATGAAAATACTGCCGAAGAAAATATTTCCTCTGGCTCTTTGGCTGAAGCAAACTCTCCTAGCTCGAATAAGGCAAGGAATGAGAGACCACCAGTCTGGATGAGAGACTATGCAATAGGAGAAGATTTTTGTGAAGATGATGATGAAGCAGTCTGGATGGGAGACTATGCAATAGGAGAAGTTTTGTTTTTTGTGAAGAAGATGATGAAGCTCACTCTGCCATGTTTACCACTACTGAACCTGTAAACTTTGAAGACACATTGATTTAAAGACCATTGAAGAGTGAGAAATGGAGGCAAGCCATGAATCGTCTGTTATGAGATCGTAGATATAAACTAATTACTTTCAGTTTAAGGGAGGGATTGTTAGGATTAGATTTGATTTGGATTTGATTATTTGGATTAGATTTGATTTGATTGAGTTATTTGAATTAGATTTAGTCCTACCAGATTTAGTCATATCAGATTTGATTATGTAACGCTATATAATAGCCAATTTTATTCTTCAGAATGTGAGATTTCTTCCAATTTATCTGATCTTACCCGTTTTCTCTCCCTGTTCCTAACAGATAAATCATTATGTTCTCTTCACCTTCGTGCCTACCATTTTAAGGTCGAACTGGAATAACCTATTGAATTCTAAATTGTATTCTTCCACAGTCTCGTTTATCTCACCATCGAATATTATTTGTGGTAGAATGCTTGTTTCATCTAGTGTAAATTGATTGGCTCGTTATCTACTCTAGAGGGACTGACACCAATTTTCCACCAAAAGTGAGCTTCTCCTTTGAGCATATAAAAGATACATTAACTTTCTGATCATTTAAGCCATTGATAATTTTGAAGATAATTTCCACGAATGCCACCCAAGCTTTGGTTAAGCTCGGTTAGTGGACTTCTTATTGAATGCTCATGAGTCATGCTTAAAAAAAAAAAAAAAAAAAATTCGCTTACTTTGTGATAGAATCACTACTAGGAAATTAAGATTCAGATTATCTTATTTATCGAATATCTCAAGACAAGAACACTTATTTGAGATTCGAATCACTCTATAAGCAAGATCAATCATGTCAAGCTTGAATGATTCTAAACATGCAACGAAAACTACGTAGAATTTCAAAACTCTTGGCAAAATAAAAGAAAAGAACACTTAGCCTTAATGATAAGAAATCCCTCTAAATTAAAGTAAAACTCGGATTACCTTGTTGATCAAATATCTCAAGGCAAAAACACTTGATTAAGATTCGAATCAGTCCACAAGCAAGATCGATCATGTCAAACTTGAATTATTTTAAACATGAAATCAAAACTACGTAGAATTGCAATTAAAAAATTAAAAACAAGAAACTTGATAGGGTTGGTTCCAAAATTTCTAATTAACGTTGGATTAGAAAAAACTATAAACATGAACCATTTTCAAATAGTTATTAAATGGTTCGATTTTTTAATAAAAAACAAGAACTATCTCAAATGAACCATATTTAGTTGGTCTAGATCTCTTAGACGGAGTTTGGTTTAAGGTTTTGTTTATGATACTTATGAATCAAATTACTATGTTTGGTGTTGCATGAAAAATGTACTTAGAAGATAATGGACCTCACATATTCATGATAAGTAAATATATAACATAATCAATTCATCTCAAGATCGTGTATAGAATTGAATAGATAAATATGAATTGAGGAGCCGACTAATGAGATATGATGACCCGGTAAAAGTCCCATTGGGCTAAGCCATCAGAAGCTATGAAAATTAGATTAGACGAAGGACTTGAACCATAAATGAGAACCGTTACCAAAGGGAACAATAACCTAATGAATTTCAAACATGTATTTTTCAATTAAAAAGAATAATAAATGAGAACGGTTACCAAAGGGGTCCATAATTGCCTTCATTTATGATCATAATATAAAATACTGAAACGTTACTCTTGTTCATCAACATTACACTCTTGAATACACAGTTAATGACAAATGGTCAACGATCGCTCTAATGAGTTTTTTTTTTTTTTTTT